>NW_023270374.1:10352790-10399417 GCF_011800145.1 Mirounga leonina | reverse complement strand
AGATAGATAGATAGATAGATAGATAGATAGATAGATAGATAGATAGAATGAGTTATGGTGTGTGTGTATGTGTACATATACCAGGTTCTGGGTAGTCTCCTGAATGGGTTACAAAGTTGGCTTTTGAATGAAATTCACTGTGTATTTTGAAACCTGGCATCAATTAAGTATTTTTGGATAGAGTCAAATTTTGCTAAGCATAGATTTCTTTCTATATTTTACTTGTATTCTAATCTCTGTGGCTTATGTGACTCATTCATATAAAAATAGGAAAGATCAGAATGTATTTTATCATATAATTGGCATTATTCACTGAACTTATTCTTATAAAATGATTTTTTTATGAGAGAACTAAAAATGAGACATTGCTTTGATAAATGACTATGCCTGATTAGAATATATGTTCAGAATATAATTAGAACATATTTGTGTGTGTATATCTATATATTTAAATTAATATGTATATACTGGTGTGTATGGTATATACTATGTGTTAGTGTATACAACTAAAGAAAGTTCTGTGGAGTTGAACTCCACAACAATAGAACTAAATTCATAATTTGTTTACTGTATCATCGGCTTTGAAATTATCTGTTTTCAAGTTTTGGCAATGCCATTTAATATCTGGATGACCCTTAAGCAAATTCTTCAATCTCTTTAAACCTTGGTTACTTTGCATATATAGTAGGAATAGTAACAGCTATTTTTTTTAAGATTTTATTTATTTATTTGAGAGAGAGAATGAGATAGCATTAGAGGGGGGAGGGACAGAGAGAGAGGGAGACTCCCTGCTGAGCAGGGAGCCCGACGTGGGACTCGATCCCGGGATTCCAGGATCATGACCTGAGCCGAAGGCAGTCGCTTAACCAACTGAGCCACCCAGGCGCCTGGAATAGTAACAGCTATTAATCAGACTGGGTAATTGTAAATAATAAAATGAGATTATATATATAAAGCATTTAGCATAGGATATGGCACATAGTCAGTGTTCAGTGGTATACATTATGCATATTTAGGCCTCGTAAGAATTTTGACATACCCTCCAGAGCCCCCAACATATACAAAAATAAATGCAGATAAACACAAAAATAGATAAGAAATATGCTGGGTGCTGAGATTTACTAGTATTATTCATTTATTCATTCCTTAAGCAAACACTGTTAGACCCTTAATGCATACAAGCTCTGAGCCATGAGTACAGAGCTCAAAAATTGCTAAGACAGTTCTATCATTGTTAAAGCTTTTACCACCTGATTATGAGGACTCTAACAGTCATAATACAAGGTGACATTTGCAAAGGAGAAATACCATAGAGAGATATATGGTTTTAAAATAAGGAAAACCATTTCTTGGAAGGGAATGGGTTCAAGAAAATGTTTTGGATATTTAAAACTCTGAGGCTCTTAAACTGGCTCCTGAAACCAGAATTTCAAGAAGTGGATAGAGGGAAGAGAGGCATTCCATTCAGAAAGAAGAACATGAACAGTCCATTCAGAAAGATGAAGAGAGGCAGGAAAAAGCACAGGACATATTCAGATAAAATTGAGAAATAGCAGAGAAGAGTACTGTGAGGTCAAATTGGATAGTCAAGGCCTCAGTGCCATTCTAAAGAAATGGACTTTATTCTGTAAGCAAGGAGTGAGAAGATCAAAGATGAGAAAGAGGAAGAATTTTGAGCAGCGGAATGACATGTATGACCTTGAATATTTTACTTGACCTTCCCACCATCCAGTTTTCTCTCCTGGACAGCAAATGAATGGGACCAGAATTCTCTCCTATCCTAGCACTCTAGGAGACTCCCCTGAATATTACATTCTCTAGAGTCACTATTGTTCTACAACTGTTGGGCCATCCCTATTCTCTTTGTTGGACTCACCCCAGTGATATTTACCTGGACTCTACCCCCATATAATTGTCATATCCCTCAGATTCTGGATTTTGATTCTCTGCTGGTCTCCCTTTCATCCCTTGTGATGGAGACATGCGATGCAGTTCATTTATTCACGGAGGCATCCTGCCTGCCCAGATGTCGAGCTTCTGACTCACTCCATTGGCTGTGTCTCTAAATTCTTCCTTGGGCCTCTTCCAATCCTCACCTCACTTCTTCTTCCCTTCATTTCACTTTCTCCATATTGTTTTTCTCCTAGTTTTTCAGTGTGTGTGTGTGTGTGTGTATTTCTCACCTGATACTGCTACTATTCTGAAAGAATGGAAATGAAAATATTATCAAAGAGAAACAAATAGACAAGAATTACTGGTGAAAGTGATGCCTTTATGAAGAATAATATATTGTTTATCACCATGTATACAATATTATTGGGATTGGGGGGAATTCCCCTTTTTCCTTCTTAGAGTTGTAAGGATAGTTATATCTACATTTTGTTCAAGTCAGCAGTAGCAATGACCTGGTTTTTATGTAACATTTACTAATAGCTTACTTTTCTTTTGGTGAATGGGGTTTAGCAGAGATATCAGTCTACTAAGAAAATTAATTTCTTCATTGAGAATAAATAAATATATAGTATGCCAAAATATCATTCAATAATGCTCTTTTAAAACTAACATCAAGACCTGTATTACTAAAAAAAAAAAAAAACTCAGCATACTTTCTTAATATTGTCTCCAAGTATGCTATATTTCTTTCATTAGTCTTCTTAAGACTTAAAACTGCTCTTTTAATTCAAACTATTCTGCAAGGATTTCAGCCCCAATGTCTTATCATAGTCTGCAGTATTGGGTAATTCAATGAACACTTTTGGAGTGCTGTGGGAAGAAATAGATTAAGGTTCTGTTTCTGCCATTGAGAAGTTCATACAAAAGGAGGCTGACACATAAATACGTAATTGTATACAATGTGGTAAGTGCTAGAATGGAGCTAAGTACATGGTCCAGAAAGGAGTGATCAGTCTTGGTCGCTCAGGAGTGTAGAAGGTGTGGGGGGTGGTCATTGAGACAGTGTTTCTCAAACTAGGTCTTGGGTTTGCTGGGTTAGAAAATGGGGACATTATAACCCAGGCATAAAGAATAGAAAGAGCAGGGGCACCGGGGTGGCTCAGTTGTTAAACGTCTGCCTTCGGCTCAGGTCATGATCCCAGGGTCTTGGGATCGAGCCCCGCATCGGGCTCCCTGCTCCACGGGAAGCCTGCTTCTCCCTCTCCCACTCCCCCTGCTTGTGTTCCCTCTCTTGCTATGTCTCTCTCTGTCAAATAAATAAATAAAATCATTAAAAAGAAAAAGAATAGAAAGAGCAAAGACAAAGAAGGAAGATAGGAGATTGTGCAAAATTAAGTATGACATGAGCCTGGATCTGAGGTTATATGTAGTGAGAGAAGAAATGGGAGAGATTGGCAGGGGCTAGATGATAAATGGTTTTGTATATCCAAAAAAAAAAAAAAAGGTTTGGATCTTGACTGTTGATTTCCAATTGTTTATTGTTTGTCTACTTTTGTTTTGCTTTTTGCTCATTATTTTGGGAGCACTGTCCCCTTAGGAATCTGCTGAAAGAAAGCTCAAAGATTTCTCCCAAGAAAACCATGTGTACATAGTCACTTTTGCATATAAGTACATCCATGAACTTGGAACCCAAGCTATATGCCACTGTTAAAGTTCCCTAGAAACCAATGAAAGTCACTGAGCAGGGGAGCAACATGATCAAAAGTGTATCTTCAGAGAGGGAACACTTGCAGGAATGTGGAAAATGTGCTGGAATGGATGAGACTCCTATTAGGGAATTTAGGGATTTATTGCAAAGTTTCAGCCAAGAGATGAAGGTTGCAGTCAGGTGGCAGCAAATATTTGTTTTTAATTTGCCTCCTGCTTTGTATGTGTCAATCCGCCTATTGAGGAGAACACTGCAAGAGTCAAGTGGGTGAATGCTGGTGTCATTTACTGAAATAGTGATTTCATGAGGAAGGATGGGGAATTCAGTGGGCATGATGAATTTGTAGTGCCTGTAGGTTATGCCACTGCAGATATGGGTTAGCACGTCAAAGAAAAATCAGTGTTGAAAATTATTTTTTTAATATTCTAGATGAGAGGCATATAGAGAGGTATATATCACATCGAAGCTGTGGATTTTGATCCTGTGAGGGAATGAGATCTCATCAGCCAAAGGGCAAATGTTAAGAAGAGCTGGAGGTGTCTGGGTGGAGGCTTGGTGGGGCTTGTTGTATGCCTCAGGAATTTCAGCCTTAACTCTTCTTAACTACTGTCCCTTTTGGAACCAGCTTGGTGAATGCTTAAGCTACTGAGAGAAGAGGATTTCTCTCTGACAGTGAGAACCTGCCCAGAGCTTTGAACCCAATTAGGTAAAAGAATGGAGAAGATGATAAATTTTAAAGAGCCATCTGTTGGATGTTGTTAGGTCACACACTTGATGTTCATAAAGCTAACAGGCCTATCTTCTGGTTCAAGCTGCCTGAGTTAAGTAAATTATTACTTGGATTAAAAATCAGACTTTGACACTGGCTGACACTGAGCTGAAGTTTCTCCATCTTTAAAATGGGAGTAAACACACCTACTTCATAGGGACAAGCAGAAGAAATGAGATAACCCATATACAACACCTGCTATATTTCCTAGGCATAGGAATTATTTAATAAGTAGTTTGGTCTGGCAGCTCTTCCTATACCTCTTTCCTAAAATTTCCTAAGAAACTTCCAGTTCTACCTGGTCAGTGAACAAGCTACTCTGATTCTCAAAGCTGCCATTGCTTTTAACTGTATCTGAAAAGATAGGAATTTGGAAAACTTCATTTTAGAACTACATTTTGTGTTTAATTTTTTTTTCTTCTTCCCCAGTGACTTGTGGCTAGGGGATAAAACCTAATATTGTATTGTGGTCACTTTAGAAAACCTGCTATCTTCAGGAATGAAAAAGTAATTACATTTTCTTGAACTAACTGCCATATCTGAGTATCTAGTACAGTGACAGCTCAAATGTAGATTCTTGGACATGTGTTATTTTCTTGAGGGCCTCTGGAATTCTAACCAGATCATGCTAATGAGAATCACTTAGCCTCATCAAAGTCCTGCTGATCTCTTCTCTGTACTTTGAGATATTAAATGAAACTCTCTTTGGAGTGTGTTTGAGTTAGAAGGGGGGATCTCAGAGGTCATTTAATCTAGCTACTTCATTTTATGGGCCACAGACTATTCATTTTAAGTTTGGTGTACTCAAGCACTGATGATCACATTTTCTCTTCTATTCTTAAAAGAATCTCAGCCAGGCACTTCTTGCTTACATATTAATATAGAGCCCAGACTGTAGGGAGAATTGGCAACTTGAATTGGAGAAGGGAGATTGGGGAGCAGAATTACAGTGTGTTATATGGTACTTCAGACCTCAAGGGAGCTGTAATTAATGTGTGCAAGGAAAACACTTCAAGGAAACTAATTTAAAGAACATACTGAAACAATTTTCCCCTGCCTTTCCAAAGTAAATAAAGAGGAAAAAAAAAAAAAAGAAATCACCATCAGGCTTTGAGGAAGCATGAAGAATTCCGACAGAAAGGAAATTTATTGAGAGAACAAGGAGGACTGGTAATAATAGCTGGTTAGAATGTAAAGCCTCTTTTAAATTTAGGTTTCCTCTACCATTTGTCAGAGCTCCATGGTCTCTGATCCATTCATTAAGCATTTCACATGCATGTCACTCTAATTATGGGTCAGAGTTTGGTTATAGCCCACTGACTGCTCTTTCTTTATATCTTGGTGACTCCATTCTTTATACCAGTTGATATCCCACTAGTCTTTCTTCCCTTCCTCCTCCTTACCCATTTTTTAATCCTAAGCTTTTTAGGTGGCTTCAGAGTTTAGAATGTCTTGTGAGTGCATGTCATTTGATGTGAGTGCTATGAGTTCTCTAGAACAAAGTCTTTTCAACTTTTTGTGTACAACGCATCATAAGAAATTCATTACGTCCACCCAGTACACACATTCATATGTAATTGAAAATTAAAGTTTCATGAAAAAATTCTATGTGTGATGTCCTCTGATACTTTTACTTCTCTTTAACTCTATTTCATTTATTAAAAAAATACAGGTCAAGATTCATGGAAGATCATTTCTTCCTCAGTTCTAGTCACAATGTACTTCATGAGATGAGGTCTTCAGACCCATCTACAACAAATCAGCATGTTAGTCCTGAACTTTACCCCAGACCCACTGCATCAGGGTCCATCCTGGCAGGTTCTACAGCTTAACCAATTCCCTGGTATGGTTTTAAAGTTCAAAAACCATCTCCAGACTTCTTTAACTCCTCACAGGAAGTTTTCTCCTTTGCCAATTGACTTTTTTTTTTTTTTTTCCTTCGTGGTGTAACTATCCATTGCTCAAGCTTGCTAAACTAGGAGAATTATAGGTCAGATCAAAAGGTATCAGAAATTTTGAATAGCTAATAAGAATAATATAGCAGAAGAAAAAGAATAACATGTCAGATTCTATTCTAAGTACATTATATGAATTAAATAATGGGCTGTTTTGTGTGCTATATTTGTCCCTGAAATTCTTAGGTTATTCCACTAACCCACAATGTGCAATAGGAAGATGAATTAGGAGGCAGTTTGATCCCATCTCTTACCTTTGGCTCTGGTAACTTGATAATACACTTCCTCAATTTGTCCCTCAGCCTTAAGGAGGAGGGAGGGTAGCGGCTTTCTGCTGTTGCTCTTTCTAACATTGACTCATTGTCTTCTGTTAGATTATTATCACTTCTATCACCTGAATAACCAATTTCATCCATACTTAAAACGTGATTTCAAAATAATATAATTCAAATATTTCAAATACAGCAAACCCAATACTTAGTGACTATGTCATATAACAAATGGTATTACAGATTACTAAATTCATTACATGTAAATATTTAAACAATTCTAACCAATGCATGACACAAAGGGATACTTTATATGGTTAGAGCTAAATGGCCTTCAAAAGCCATTACTAAAGAAACTTTGCCAAGTTTCCTGTTGGGGCATGCCAACCAGTCTTCAAGGGAATTTTCTATCATTTCCCACCAACACATGCCAATGCAGCGGGGAGACCAATAGGGAAGAAATGAATTCCAAACTTTGTAACTTTGGAGGCTATACCTTAAAAGCTAAATTGTGACTATTGGACAAGCAGGGAAGCAGGACATATGTGAAGGCCAGAAAGCAAGAAAGACAATGATGTCTTCAAAAGCTAGTACTGGATGAAAGGAGAAATAATGCAAGACAAGGAAAGACTGTATCGAATTGAGTAGCTATTTACAAACTTATAAATTCAGGTTTGCTTTCCTTTCACCCTTATACTCAGTTGTTTATGAAAGAGACCTGTCAGGATCTCATGGCAGGACTCCATCTGTGCCCCCAGGTAAGCAAACGTGCATGAGACATATTCCAGCTCCTCAGATGGCTTAGGCCTTGCTATTGACTCCAGCACATAAAGCTCCTTGAGCTAATCAGCAGCATGAGAGCCCAAATGCTCCCTCTCTTCTATAGCCCAGTTCAGTAAGGGAACAGAGATGAAAGTGAAGGTTGCAGGGTTGTGATGGCTGTGAGAGTAAAGGTAGTGTGTATGTGGTGTGTGTGTGTGGGGGGGGGGTTGTATATACATGCATGTGTGCATGCACATAAGTATATAGAACGATCCATGTTTAAGAGACTAATCTAGAAATTAGTTGCAAAACTATAAAGTCATTTTATTTTTTTCTTGGTATTCCTCACTTGCCGTGTTTGTCTTAATCCTTGAACCATCAGGCTTTTAGTTACGATGGGGCTCAGGGCAGACTGCCACCAAATGTGCCACTCTGGCATATTGATTATTTTAAAGTTACTTAAGAAACAGCCAGTGCAAAAAGGACACTCTGACCCTCCTTTGTCCCCTAAAAGCAGGAAATAAATCTCCCATGTAAAAGGTACCCCTACTAGGAAGGAGGTGGAGGCATCCTTATTATCAGAGAAAAGGAATTCAGGGCTAAGAAGGCTGTATAAACAACCCTTGTTACTTTTTTAGTAACTTACTACCCCAAACCCAAACATCTTTGTCTTGTCAATTCTTCATAATTTTTTGTTTCTTTGTCTAAAATGTATAAAAGCTTCTTGCTTTGCCCACTTTGAGTTTCATATTTTTTTGAGCTCCTGTACATATGAAATTAATTTTTTCTCCTGTTAATCTGTTTTATGTCAATTTGATTATTAGACCAGTCAAAGAACCTAGAAGGGAAGAAGGGAAAAGTTTTCCTCCCTGATAGTTGCTATAGTTATTATAATGCTTAAAGAAATACCATGTGTAGACCATAGTTTACACCTAAGAAGTTTCCAGTTTTTATTGTTATTTTTTATTTTGTTATTTTAGTGTTATTATTAACTTTTTCTTGACATATAAAAAATTCCACATGAGACACTATCCCTCCATTTACTTTTCCATCCATCCCCACCCTCATTTAGACTCTTCAATTCATAGAGTGTGTCTTCATATTTATTTGGAATATATGTACTGTAATCTTTTCATATTCAACCCTGTGAGGACACTTCAGAGTCTGTCTCATGGACCATGTTGGGGAAGAATCAGCCAGCAGCCAAGACTTAAGTACAGCTTGCTCCCAGGCCTCCTTGGGCCATAGTTGCAAGCAGCTGTTAAGTGGTGCTAGAATCATTTCCTTTTGTCTGGCTGCAAATACCTCATACTCTAAGCAATTTGCAGCCTTCCTCACATAAGAAATGTTTCCGAAAAGAAATTCCCCAAGCCCATCTCTTCTGGGTATCATTGCTTCAGCTCCGAAGTACTCACTCTTTGTTGCTGAAACATGGAGAGCTGTTGTATTTTCAGTTCCCTTACTTAGTGGAAACATGCCGGAAATTTGCTGTTATAACTGATCTCAATCAGAGTGTTTCATTCCTGCTACAGACTTGAGGAATGCATCACGGAGGTACATATTATTCAAGATTGTTCTGTTAAGCAGTAGGAAAGCAAACTGCTCGCAGCCTGTGTCAAAGAGTCTCCCTCAGAATGTTTAGTGTGTGGTAGTAATATGTATTTAAATGAAGGTAGAACAATGTTTGCAAAATTCAGAACTTAGAACTCCAGATCAGGGTGGCCAAAGAAACCGAGCTTGCATTGAGCAAGTTGGATAAAGAGTTATGTAAGAGCTCTGGGGATAAGGGAAATAAAAGCACCATCCAAATGAAGGAAGACTTTGCTTTGACAGAATGTTCTCTTACAATGTGATTCTCCTAACAAACAATAAAAAAGCAATTAGAGGCCTATTCACACATTTCAGTATTTTTTTTAAAGATTTTATTTATTTATTTGACAGAGAGAGATATAGCGAGAGAGGGAACACAAGCAGGGGGAGTGGGAGAGAGAGAAGCAGGCTTCCTGCAGAGCAGGAAGCCCGATGTGGGGATCGATCCCAGGACCTGAGATCACGACCTGAGCCGAAGGCAGACGCTTAATGCCTGAGCCACCCAGGCGCCCCCCCACATTTCAGTATTTGAAGAGTTTCAGGCTAACTGGAGACTTGACAGTTGTAGAAATTTCATTTTTATAAGAATTTATCTATAAAAATAAAAGAGCATTTACTTCCTCTAAATCTATATGTTATTTGGTTTAAAAAATTAGTTTCTCTTTAGTTTTTCCTGGCATAAGCTGTCCACGTCATATATACTGTCAGATACATCCAAATATTAATTCTCCTAATGCATGCCTAATGCATGCCATATTTCATGTTGTATTTTGCACATTCTGAAGAAAACAGGAAAGATAATATTTTTTCTTTTCAAATTTAATTTGTGTATACAGGTAATAGAGAAATATAGGATGTTATACTCAGAAAACCAAATCTAAAATGGCAATGGATATGACTGACAAAAAAAAATCCTGTTTTATATCATATGGGCAATAAGGCACACGTGATTGGATTAGATTTTTTTTTAAATCTCTTTCTATGCTTACTTTATAACCATACAGAAATGAGGCTATGTGTTCTTGCAGAAAGTCTTATTGCAAACAAGTGTGCATGTTTGTGTGCAATTTGTAAATTTAGCTTTAGGAAGGTGTAATAATAAAGCAGAATTGAATTTGTCTCCCACTCTTAAGAATTTCAGTAGAGTGCATATGTGGAAACATAAGACCTATCAATGAAATCAGCACAGACTCCAATGGCGTTTATGGTGTCTTCAAAAGATTGCCCCAAATGAAGGGTAAGGTGTCAAAATGGCAACTCCAAATAAGAGAAATGTGAGAAGAAGTTCAAGCAACAGAAACTATTTGGAGTAGATGATTTGAATGTCTTCCAAAACCTTCTAGAAGGATTAAACTCAAGCTCAGCCCTTTATCTTTGACAAATACCACACCATGCATCTGCTTGTTATTTTGTGGTCCTGTTGTTCCTGTCAGCTTGTAAAATGGAACTCTGGTTTCAGTTGGGAGATGATACTGTGGTAATGTGTGGACTCTGCTTGCCTCTGTATCCAGAGGAGCAGCTGTGCCATGCCAGGGGTAACCACTGGCAGCTGGGCTGATGGGAAACAGTCCATACCAACAGACTGAGAATGTTCTTTTCAGATCTTTAGATTGGAACTTGAGCTTTACTTTTAAAAGTTTTATGTCCACATCACGTATCACAAAATAAATTAGTAAATGAATTGCTTTGGGAGCTTCCACCATGATAGTAAGGTGGCTGAGAGTCATCATTCTTGATGAGACTCCAAGAAGCAGCTTCAGAAACTTTGTCCATCTGAGGGAGGTTGGGCAAACCCCAAAGTGTATAACAGCCTGCAGACCTATACTAAATAGGTCTTAGACATAGCAGTAAGTGAAGTGAAAAGTGAAATTAGATTTCAAGGAAGAGGAAAGATGGGGCACCTGGGTGGCTCATCCAACTCTTGATTTTGGCTCAGGCATGATCTCAGGGTCCTATGAGATCGAGCCCTGCATCAGCTCTGTGCTGGGCATGGAGCCTGCTTTGGATTCTCTCTCCCTCTGCATCCTCTGTCCCCTTTACCGGCTCCCTCATAAAAAAAAAAAAAAGAGAGAGAGAGAGAGAAGAAAAGAAAGAGGACTCTAACTTCTTTCAAATTAAGCAGAGGGAAAGGAGTACCCTATTTAATGGAATTGTTTATCCCCACAGAGAAATATTTGTAGTGGAAATGCAAAATACAGTTTCTCTTCTCTGTTGAGGCTTCATCCTGCAGAGCTCTTTTTATCCTCCCATCAGAATACAAAGGAAAAACAACCAAAGGCAGCATCACAGAATGCAGGGTTATTATTCTCTAATGGTTCAGAGTTCCTTTATCTCTTTTCTAGCTCAGGAGCTGAGCTGAGCATCAGAACTCTCCTTTTACAGTATCCCTGCAATATCAACTCCTGATAGAATGAAAGGTGGTTTATGCCCCCAAAGCCTCAGAAGCTCTGAGAGGTCCCTAGGTGGGGGGTGAGGGTGGGCAGTCCAAGGGATGGGAAACTCATATAGGTCAAAACAAGAATTTTGGAGAAAGATAGGCCTAAGTTCAAAATGGAGTTCTATCAATTACTGTCAGTGTGACCTAAGCAAGTTACTTGGACTTCTGGCCCTCTGCTTACTCATTTGTAAAACAAAAATGATCATATCTACTCTGGGGTTGTTGGAAACATATAAAAGAAGATAACTTTTGGGGTAAAGTATACTTAAATAATAGACATATAAAACAAGTATAGCAAAATGTTAACAACTGTAAATATAGGCCATGGGTGTTTTGGTGATTACTATATATTTCTTTCAATTTTTCTGTGTGTATTTAGAAGGGCAAATCTTTTCCATGAAAATACAGTGCTTGCGCCCACTACTTTTAGTTGCATCCCCAAATGTAGTCACGTGTCCATTCTGAACCTCAAGAAATCCCTGAAAAATGTCTTTTTCATGGACCACTGTGAACCTAGCTAATATCCAGAAATTCTGTTCCTAAGGAAGAAGGGGAGGAGAGAGATTATAGCAAAGTCAGAATCTCAGTCACTCAAACATAAGTATTTATTGGCAGTTCCTGAGTTCTAAATAATAAATGGTGGCTATAACCAATATGGAAAGAAAGGAACGTCTGCCACTTCTCTGTCTCAGGGTGGAATGGTATCCCAAGTCTCATCCTTCCCTGGCTGACCCAGTAGTCTTACTTCTTCCAACCCAGTTTAGCTTGTTTTGCCTGTCTGTGGCAACATTTTACTCCACCCTCCATTGGGTATCCTTGATTTTCTCCAGGACCCCTCTCTGCAGAGCCTAGGGTTAGCTTTTGTTAGCTTTTGGGGATCTCTATTCTTCCCTACATTTAAGCTCAAAAATGCTTCCTTATGGCAGACTTTTCTTAAAACTTTTCAATGTTATTAACTCTTTGAAACCACTGCTTCATGAAGACAGCTGATTGTTCTATTATGGGTCCCAGATGAGGGAGTTCTGTTCTTTTCCTCGGCATTGCCTCCTTGGTGGGCATTCCCTGTGAGGCGATGCAGGGACTCGACCTCTGATTTCCATCCAGGGAACTCCCTTCACCTGCCTGTGGGAGAAGCATGGAGAAGGGGACTAGGAACCCTGAGAAAGAACAAAACTTAAAGTTTGAGCAGAGCAGAAGGATCCTCCAAAACACCTTAACAAAACCAAAACAACTAACAAAACTGGGACTGGGCAGCCCCCAGTGGAGAAGAAGACCCAGCATGGGCTGTGTCTGGAAAGCCCAGAGAAAAATCATCCCAGAAAGACTGGTCAATGATATTTAATGCTGTCCAGCAGGCAATGAAGATGACTGACCACTGTCCCTTAGTTACCAGTGATTTTAATAAAGGGCCATGCCAGGGAGGGGCAGAAGTCCTGGTGGGGTGAAGACGACAGGGAGGCAAGGAAAGGGAGGCAGCAACTCTGAGGGATTCAACAGCAAAAAGGAGAAGAGGATGGCAGTCCCAGGGGTAACATAGGGCCCCGGGAGGGGTTTTTATGATGAGAAAGACTTGAGTGTGACCAAATGCTGAGGAGAAGGAACTGGGAAAGAGGTGGAAGTTACCAACATAGAAGAGAGAAGTGACTGCCCAAGGAAGGTTGCCTAGAAGGGAAGATGAGGTAGAATCCGAACACCCAGAGGAGGGACTGGCCTTCGGTAGGATTCCTCCCGCACTGTGGCAAGAGGGCAGGCCTGTGCCATGGTTTGCCTGCAGTTCTTGCAGCAGAGTAGAACTGTTACCTCCCTTGATTCAGTTAACAGTTTCTCTTGAGTCAGCTCTTCCTGTGACACTGCTGTTTTTTCTGGATGGAGTTGATCAGCAAACAGCAGGCATTTTCTTTTTTTCCTTTTTTTTTTTTTTTACGAGTTCCTGCTAAACAATGTCTTCTATATCCCACACTCATGACTTTCTGAAACCAAGTTCAAGTCCTAACATTTATTTCCATGAAATATCGTTCTGTTAGATTTAGATCACGTTTCCAGTTTGTCAAGATCTTTTTATATTTTAATTCAGCTCACACCATATCACTGACTTATTTCAGCCTTGTATCACCCACACATTAATGTATCAGCTGAGTATCTCCATCCAAACAACTGTCTTTAGCTTTATTTTATTTTCATTTCATCAACCACCCTGCCCCATCCCACTCCCACCACCCACTCGCAGAGACTGGAGGGAACAAGAATTAGACTGGATGCTTTGATGATAACTGATAAAACTTTTCGTCCTGAGGAGTCTTCCCAAATTGGATTAAGTGGATTCATTTGTGGTTTCCAGTGTTTATGTTTTAGAGAGACAGGGATGTGAAAACTCTCACTCCCTCTGTGTTCATTCTCACAAATAGATGGATACTGTCACTTTTCAAGGCTTGTCCATCTGGAATGCATCACAAACACATTGCTGGGAAAGTAAAAGTTCCAGAAAGAGCCTCATTTTTCCCTGGAACTGTGAAATCGAGTGGTCTGTTTTTTTCCATGTTGTTGTAAATTCACAGGAGTGTAATATAAGCTACATTTTTAACCATTTGGGATAGCTTATGATTGAATAATGCTTCCTGCCAGACAAGTTTTCCCTTTATTTATCACTTTTCTCACTAATTTCAGCAACAGCAATTGCTGATTATGGAAATGACTCCAATTGTTCAACCTCTTATAACCACATTTAGTCACCAAAAGCAATCTATCTGCTACTTTCAAAAGCTGTTAAACAAACAAGCAATTTATTCCTGCCTCCGTGTGAGCAACCAAGTAACACAGCCATGTTCTCTCTGCTCCTTGCCTTGCTTTGGAACCACGAGTGCCTCTTTCTAACATGAATCAAAAATCAGCTTGTTCCTAACCGCTGCCTTTACAATCAGTAATTTGACTCAGTGGGCTTAATTCAAAGCAGGCACTCACATTCTTTAGACTGTTTGTCAGTCTTCCAGGAAATCAAGGAGAACAACAAAAACAAACAAGCACTGTAACTTGTTTAAACCAGATAGGGAGGAGGAAACTTCAATGAATGATGAAGCCAAATAACAAAAAGAGTCAGGAGAAATAAATAGAAAAAATTCCAAGGTTCCACCTGCCCTGGCCCCATGAGCCCCTCCTTTATCTTTCTTTCCTAGAGGAAATCAAAACATCTCCCAAGAGCAATTAATAGTAGTAGCTTCCAGACTTCCACAGAGCCTGCTGGGTCCTCTCCTCTCAGCCTGCAGCCAGCAGGTGAGCGCACCTGAGATTCCTGCAGGCAGACATGTCTAGTGATTTCTCTGCATCTCAAACAGCCAGCATCCCTGCAGAAATCTCTCCCCTTTGCTGAAATAAGGGAGGTGAATTAATTCCCTTCTGAGTTAACTCCAGCGTGGCTCCCCGCAGCAACCACCCGTGCTGGGATAGACAGACAGCAGCCTTCCTTGAAAACCAAATAGTTTTTCTTCTAGGTGACCTGCTCAACTTTCTCTTGCCCCAGGCTTAAAAACCCAGATCCAGTCTTTCATTTAACTTGCCTTGTGTGAATAGTTCAGGGCTCAACGAGATAATAGTGGGTTAGCATAGATCCAAATCCCAAACAAGGGTGTTCTTGGTAAATCTGATTTCATCTCAGATTTCTCAAATATAAGTAGGCAAAAAAAAAAAAAAAAAGAAAAGGAAAAAAGTTCTTTTTTTGAATACCTACTATGATCAGATAGAAGTTTATTATTTAGAAGTTTATTATTTTTTTAAAATTTCATTAAAAACTCTGAGATTTTAAGTGTGATCTCTAAGTCATCTCTCTAGAGTGTTTTTTTTTTTTAGATTAACTCATGAAAGATGAAACTTTTTCAAGGTATTCACGGATTTAGAATATCTGAGGTACTCATGATTCATAGAAAATATGCAAGTGCGTATTTATCCAGAGTTACAGTCTAGTATAGGCCTTAAGCGTGTTTGTTATAACAGTTACATGCCTGCAACAGTGAAGTTGCCTGTTGAAATAAACTTTAAACAAGCCTCATTTCTTTTAAAGTCTGTAAGAACAAGAACCCTGTATTGTACTACTCCCTTGGTGAGCAATAAACATGAAATAGGGAATACAACTTTCCCACAATTTTTTTTTTTTAAAGATTTTATTTATTTATTTGAGACAGAGAGAATGAGAGAGAGAGAGCACATGAGAGGGGGGAGGGTCAGAGGCAGAAGCAGGCTCCCTGCTGAGCAGGGAGCCCAATGCGGGACTCGATCCAGGGACTCCAGGATCATGACCTGAGCCGAAGGCAGTCACTTAACCAACTGAGCCACCCAGGCGCCCACAACTTTCCCACAATTTTTAGAAAAGATAGCCAATCATCCATTTAAACTATAATGATATATAAAATCTTTCTTTTTTTTAATACTGATGAATCAAATCTGTACTGTGACATGGATTCCTCGTCTATTAGATCTGTGTATTGGGTGTTTAAGGGGCATATTGCCATTAGAAGCAAGGCAGTTATTTCCCATGACATTTTAAAAGTCCATTTCTGTATTACAGATTCCAATCTAGTGAAAATTAGATCTACTCTATTTAGATTTGGCATCCAACACTTGTTGGCCATGGCATGTGATGTAATTTTAAACTGCTCATGTATAGTTGGAAGGAGATTGATTCATAGCAGTCTTCGCCTGAGACAAGCACAATTTAAACTAATTCCTATTGATCCAGAAACATTTAAGGTTGGTTTTGAAAATTCTCCGGAATAGAGAGCTTTAGATACATTTGAGCCATTTTGTTAAGCATTATTGTCATGTATATAAAAGCATGAAACTATTAATGTTTACACTTCTTTCCCTGGCATCTTTGTTAGTCACTGTTTACCTAAAGGCTAATTCCTGCTCCAGATGCTATGTCTGCCCAGCTGTTCTGAATATATGCTATTTGCAAATGGCAACATAAACAACATATCCAGAACATTGTGCAGGTTAGGACTTTGCTTATTGAGGTTAAGATACATTTAGTGTCAGGGATAATCTTTCGGTAAATTGTAACAAAGATAGATTTGAGGGAGTGGCAACAGGTATAGCAAAGGGCCTATAAAACAGCCAAATGAAGAAATTATTTATCCTAGTATTTTCACATTAGCATCTGTTGTATGCCACAAATTGAATTCCCTATGAGTGTGCAATCACTGTGTGCAGAGTTTATAAGGATGTCTAATAATGCACATGCATTATTGAATAAGATCAAATTACATTAGATTCTTTAACCAAGTCTTTTAGCATCTAAAGGAGTAGTTTTGATTGTTACCTGATTGTAGGGTAGCCTTGTCAGAACTGGTCAACTTGGAGTTTAGAAGAACTGGATTCCAGGTTCAAGAAATGTCTAGGGCTACCCTGTGACATTAGACAAATATCTCAATCTTTGCTAATCTTTTACTCTCCTAGCCTTTCATTCTTAGTATTGAAGATACTTATATTTGAAATGTCTTCATCCTTCCCCCCCCCGCCCCCCCCCAAATGCTTTATACATGGTCTAGGGCTATTTATTTCCCAACTTAACTCTTAACTCTCTTTAGATGTGTAGGCCCTTCCTTCCTTTTTTCCTTTTTTCTTCTTTCTTTCCTTCTTTAACTGCCTTGGATTCCTATGTTGATTAGAGAAAAATGCATGGCTTATTAGCCACCTCTAATTAACACAAGCACATCTAAGTGGGACTTCTAATATACAAGTCAAAGAATATTCTAGAACTCAGTCAATTGGTTTTTATATTCCAAATTATTTTATCATTATGTTTAGAAAACACTGGTGTCTGTCCTAATATACCCCTGAATGCTGCTAAAATATGCTGCTGGATAGAAATTTGATTCATTAATTTTTTGGATCTTGACCTTTTGAGGTGCTCTTTGCTTCCTCAATCTAGTTTTCTTCAAGCCCCAGACAACACATTGGTATCCAGAGGGGAAGTGGCAAATATTCATAAACAGTGAATAGAACTGATTTTTATCAGTTTCGATGGTACCAGCCTAAGAAAATTATCCATCTGGGCCAGGTAATCCATCTTTCTGGAAAATCACTAAGCTACATTCCTAATAACCCAGTCACTGAGATAATTTCCTTTTATTGAATAATTTCCACATTCAGTAAGGATTTTAAAAGCCTAAGGGTATTTTGAGCATATGGTTTAGGGACATCATCTTAAAACATGAACTATCAACAGAATTTCGATACAATCTAAGTAAAATGACTTACTTCCTAAGTGTTACAAATATAAGCAGGATATTTCTATAAGTGAGCAGTATATTTCTACAAAAGCTTTTGCTTTTGAGTTAAAGTTAGGAGCTGGAGATTTAAAAAGTGTTTCCTCATTGTCTTATAGCAACTGGTGTATCCATTCTCCGTTACCAAGGGACAATTCTCTCTTGCCCCAGTTGATTGTTCCTTTCATGTGAAATAATTTCCTCCTACCTTGCTGACTGCTCCTTCCCAATCTCTTTTACTGGTTTGCACTTGTATTACTGTCCCCTTAATATTGAAGAGCCCCGGAGTTTAATCCTTAAATTCTTATCTATCAATACTCATTCTTGGTAATCTCAGCTAGACTTGGGGCTTTATATGCTAATAAATCAGAAATTTATATCCCATCTCAGACCTTTCCTCTGAATTATAGACTTGTACATCCAACTGCCTACTCAGTATCTCCACTTGGATTTCTAATGAGCATTTAAAAATATATCATCTCCGAGACAGAATTTCTTATTTACTACTGCATTGAGCCCCCCAGCATACACACATACACACTTTTCCCCCAGTTTTTCTCATCTTAGTTCATGGGGACCCCATCCTTCCATAGTTCAGGGCAAAATCTTTGGTATACTCCTTGACTACCCTCTTCCTCTTACTTTCTATGTTGAGCCTCTCAGGAAATCTCATTGGCTCTACCTTAAAACATATGGTATCTGACCAGCTCTCAACAACATTGCATTACTTTGTCCACTCTGGTCCCATCATCCCCATCATTGCCATCTCTCACTTATTTTACTGCTGCATTCTAGTTTTCTCCCTGCTTCAGGCCTTGCCCTCCTGTAGCTTATGTGCAACATTGCAGTTGGAGTGATTCTTTGAAAAACTTAAGTCAGATCATGCCACTCCTTTGCTTCGAACCCTCTGTTGGCTCCCTGATCTCATTTAAGTGAAGTCAAGTCCTTGCAAAGTCCACCTCATCTCCTGCTGTTTTACTTCTCACCCATCCTCCCCAGCTTCATGGATCTTCTTATGCCTCCCTCCCCTGGAAATTGCTTTCTCTCCTGCCCCCACTTTTTTCAAGTTTCTATGTAAAGGTCACCTTTGTAAGGATGGCCATCCATGACCACCCTACCTAAAATAGCAGCAACTGGACACTCCATATTCTCTTCCTTTCTTTATTTTTCTCTATACTTCACTGCCATCAGACATACTACACATATCGCTTACTTAGTTTATTGTCTGTCTTTCCCCCTGGAAGATGTGCTTTATAAGTATAGGGATTTTCCCTGTCATGTTCAGTACCGTACCCTCTAGAATATACCAAGTTGCCAATAAATATTACTTGAATGAATGAGTATATTGCCATGGCGAATGATGTTCTCCTGGTTGACATGATAACCTAAGCCAACAATTCCTTCTCTATTGGTTCCTTTGTGTATTTTTCCCCTTTCATTTCATTTGGAGATATGAATTATGGACAATCTGGCAGGAAATAAATAATCTGAAGAGTTAGAGCCAAGGAGAAGGGAGGGTGATCGTCTCAGGCAGAACTAACTCTAGAGGGGTAACTGCAGGAGAGGCAACTACTTTCAGTTTGCCATAGAATACCTTAAATTTCTCTAGGCTGTGGTATTAACTCAAAGTTCCCTAGGAGGTAGGAATATCTGAGAATTATCTTGAACTCTGGGATGGCTCAGACAATTTTTTTTTCTTGCATATGTACTCTAGGGGTCTATCTTGTCACAGTATCCAATATGGGTGACTCCATGGGCCTCCAGGGCCATGCTGAATTATAGGCCATCACTTCAGGGTTTCTTGAGCTGGGGGAGAAAGAGAATAATCTCCATAAAAGTAGAAAATTAGTCACCTTATTATCTGTCTCTTCCTTTTTTTCATCACTGCTCAGTGTGAGAAAAGATGATGACTACTGGTCATTTAAAAAAAATTGTTTCAATTACAAACAAACCTTTTTAGGTCTTTTAGATTATATATATTGTGTGCCATGATGAGCTAATTTTCCTATAGATTGTATCTCTTTTCAAGTGCTATAAAAGTGTTTTAAATTAAACCAAGGCCATTTCCAGTTTTTGTAAAATTGATTTATAATCAAAATCATGTTTTTTTTAGACAATTTAATCATATGATATAAAACCATAAAAAAAAAATCCTGCTACATGTAAATGGAGTTCAAGCAATATCAAAGGGATAAGAATGATGTGATTCTGAATTAGGGAAGGGCAAATGAGGGCAAGTTATTTATTTAAGATCTTTTGTAGAGATAAACAGACTAAATAATCACCCTTATATGTTAGTTGTTAGCACTTCCATCTGAATCAGAACACTGTAGGGGTCCAGAGCAGGGAGATTCAAGCAAATGTCCTGTTGGTGCTATCTCTAAATCCTCCTTCAACATACACTAGCACCTGGACTGTGAAATCTGAGGCCTAATCTCTGATCTGAAGAGACAGATGAAAGCAAAAATTCTGCTATCACCCATTCTGTTCTCTGCTTGTCACAATTTACTACCATTAAAACACATGTTAAAAGCATCGGAAGGCAGAAAGGAAGGTTACAGATCTAATAAGCATCATCAGCCTGGAATATGCTTTGTATTTCCAATTGCCTTGCCTCCTCAGGCTCTGATATTTAATGGTTGGGTTAGATAACTCTCCTTCTGTAGATAATGTGTTGGCATAACTTTTTTTTTTTTTTCTTATTCACTTCTCATGATGCAGGTGGTTAGAACTAGGCAATGCTTGTCTTTCACGGCCATCTTTAGAGAAAATCTGTTTTCATGTTGTATATTCACCAGAGGATAATCTCTTCTGGGTTTTTCCTTTTGCCCTTTTGATATGTGAGAGTTGACAGCTCTGGTTGAACTTATGCCCATTTCCAAATGCATTCCTTATACTTTTTTAGTCTTCTGTAATGTAACATTGTAGTGCTATGGGGTAATAAACCCAGGAAAATGAAAATGCACCTTACTTGCTTACTGCTCTAGACTGATCTTAGCTTCAAAGAAATTAGCCTCACATAGGGGTTATACATAATGATTATTTTATCCATTATGCCTCAGCACCAGGATGCTGTTGTGTAATGAAAAATCAAGGGAATTTTTTGAAGGGACAACTTAATCATCAAAGAGCTAGATTTTTAAAGGCCATTACATGTTTCTGTCTCCTTCTATTGGTTCTACATGAGTCGTCATCTTTACAAAGGAAAATGACATTTCCTCCATTGGAAGTTGGCAGGATACACATAGAAGGCTTAACTTGTAAGGTCCTCTGCACATGAGACTCTTGAACTGTTATATTCCTCAGAAACCCTGGTCATTATAGATTTGTGATTCATAGCATGGAATGTGCTTTTCCAATCTTCCTTCTATACAGAGTGTGACAACATTCTCTGCTGGCTTGGTATGACCTTTTACATTTATTGTACAGCAATATTTGTATTTGAATATATACCTTAAACTCTGAACATGATGTCTTAGTGCACCTCATTGGAAGAGATGCAAAGGGAGAGATACAGGTAAGGATTTACCAATTGCCTGATTCATGGGGCGTAACAAAATGTGTTCCTGACAGCTCTGGCAAGTCTAATGGCCATGGCTTTGGGGACAGATAATTATGGGTCCCAGTGTTGTCTCTGTGGTGTATTAATGCATTTGGGCAAGCTATTGGGCTTTTCACATGGTTGTTGAGAAAATGAAACAAATAACATATCTGAATCAATAAGACACCTGGAACAAGTAGCCTCTTGGTGGTGGTTAGTTTTCTTTTTCCCATTCTTTTCTATCCCCTTCTTCACTACTCTGCCTGAATTTAGAGTTCTCTATAGGTAGTACTGAGACATTTTTCACTGTTTTTGTTAACTGAGAAGTGTTTGAAGCAGATTTTTTTTTTAAATAGGAAGCAATATGTTTAAATGCTCATGCAGCCCCAGAAAATTATATGAAAAAGTCAAACCCACTGTAGCCATGCCAGAGAGATTACTTGAATGAATAGAAATGAGAGTGGAATATTACAGGAGGATGAAATTAGAGCCAATGCAGACTGTTGGATATGATTTCAACTCTTTTGATTGACATGAGTATTTTTCTTCCTTAGGAGGAAAAAAAAAAGTTCCAGCTTGCTGTTTCTTGTGTTTGTCATCTATATGTAGGCTAGAAAAAGAAAAAAAAAAAAAGACAAAGGCAGTGACTAATTATAAAAATTTACTTGAAAAGTTCTGAATGCCTCAAGAAATAGAATTGACTTCACAGCTTTACCAGATTGGCAATAATTATATTGGGTTTTTGTGATTCCAGTGAATATGGATTTCAACAAAACACACTTTGCATTATTGTGGGGGGAAAAAAAACCCTCCTAGTATTCAATTTCTTGGCTATTTATCACTATATATAAAATTATATGTATATAGTTTTTAGTAGAATCCTGTCTTCTACCCGTTTAAAACTTTCCCAACATATCCTGAGGGTGGATCTTAAGACAGTGTCTTCTCCAAAAGCTTTGTTCGAGGTGAAAGGAAAAAGAAATATGTTGTTAAGGCTGGCTATGCTAGATGGCAGAGGTTCAAGAAGGAAAGAAGACTATAGCATAAATAGTATGTTATCAAGGTTCTTGGTTGCATACTACAGAATCCATCCTATTTAGATTATGAAGAGAACAATATAGCCAAGGATGACATAACTTGAAAAAAAAAAAGCTCAATTGCTACACTGTCCAAGCAGAAACAACATTGCTGCTACTATCCACATCTTGACATGTGACAGTAAGGTCTAGGTGCCAGAAACTCAGGCATAACTCCTCAAAAGAACTAGTCATGATGCTTGCCAAAAAGGCATCCTTTCATGAATATGATACTTTATGTTGTTTGCTTTCATCTTCAGGGTTCACACAGTTGATTCTGCTTCAGGGATCCATATTACATGCCAGCCCTGAAAAGAAATATGGTTTTAGTTCTTTGTCTTCTGTAGTATAGCTGTGAAAGTATGTGGGAAAGTAAGTTGGAACAGGTGCTTATTGAACCACTTGTCAGTATCTGCCACTAATGGGACTGGGCTGAAAAGTATTATAGATGTTGTAATTATCAGTGCATTTAGCTATTGTGCATTATTTTTAAAAATTTAAGCACAATCAGACTGAACTGAGACTTACTAAGTCAGCAATCTGTAAGGACTAGAACTGTTTACTTAGCTTTGCCCACTCTTTATCTTGGATACTAGAATTTTGACTAAAATAGGTAGAATTCACCTACTCCAGAAATCCATGTGTAGCCATATCTTTTGTAAGATATTTTGTAATTCAGAACTTTATAAAAATGATAGAAGTATTATAAAAGGTCAGAAGTGAGTGAACCATTCCTTTGGAAAGAGAACTACATATTAATTGCATTTCATATTAATTTAAGTGTAAATATACAAAACAAACCATGGGTACACAGTGGATTCAGATAGTAAATTCTAGTTTCACTTTATTAAGGAATAGCTGAAAGAATATTTCCCATTTTGTTCTGTTCTAGACTCAACCTTGCCCAAGTTCTATAAATCATTTTTAAAACATTGGCTATTTTTACTCTACACTGGCTGATATTAGAGAGTCACTTTCTTTTTCCAGGAGCTCTATTGATATTTGCAGAAAATAATTGTTCCTTTCTTATGCACTTGTTCCAAATTGTCTTTGAGGTACCCAGATTTTATCATGATATGTAGTCAACTCTGCAAGATTCTGGTGATCAACTTTACTTGTCAACCCAGGAATGGCTGGAGACTGCTGTTGTCCCCAGACCCCTTTAATCTGAGTCTATTCTCTTTTTTTAAATTAATTTATTTATTTGAGAGGGAAGGGGCAGAGGGGGAGCACACAGGAGAGAGGGGGAAGGGGCAAAGGGAGAGGGAGCAAGCAAACTCATGCTGAGCATGGAGCCCAGGCAGGGCTTGATCTCATGACCCTGAGATCATGACCTGAGCCAAAACCAAGAGTTGGAGGCTTAACCGACTGAGCTACCCAGGTGCCCCAAATCTGAGTCTATTCTTATAACAGTGTGTTGAATTTTTTGTGTTAGTACCCATAACAACTCCCCCACCCCCAACAAAAACAAAAACAAATTGCCTTTCTTAGGTTGAGCAGAAACACTGATGTTATGCCAAGGTCTGGGTACCATGCATCTTCATACACCAGCTTCAGGATCTCAGGGGTTGTTGCTACTTCACCAGTTTATGCCTACCATTCATTCCATCAGATCCAGAGATAGTTTGGCTGTGTGATAATGTAGATACAGAATTAGCATTCTGTCCTCACAGGCTCACAGCCTTTCCAAGTAACCAAACCTTAAGAAACCGTGGTAATCACCTACCTAAGTGTTTCTATTCATTTGTAAACAAACTTCTGAAGCACTTTTCAAAAAGGGGGGAGGGATTTAGAGATACAGATAAATCCTTAATTAGGATTTAGAATTTACCAAGAATAAAAGCCTTAAAAGGTAGTGAATTGAAAGATATTTTTAGTTCTAGAAGGTGTCTAAGGGATACCTAATCCAACTTCCAGGAAACATAAGCAAGGAGTAGTTAAGTGATTTGCCCAAGATCACATAGCTAGTTAGTATCAAAGCTAAGATTAAAACTCAGGTCCCCAGCCAGGGGAATGTTCTGAAGGTGCTTAAACGCTAAGTCTGCACCATTCTCCCCCTATACAAAGCATGCATATAAGACCACATGCTGGGAGGGGCCACACTCTGAAGGATGTCTGTATGAAACAACCATAAAAAAGATCAACATATAATAGGGGCCACATTCTCACGTCCCTTCTCAAATTCACTGGAGTTTCTCTATTTTGTGACAAAACTGTATTGAAGCATGCACAATAAATGACACCAGCATTATTTTCACATCTAGAAATACCTTGAGAGCACTTTTCCTGTTTTAAATAACTAGCCACAACCAACTATAGTAATTGCTTACACTTAAAGCATGATTTTGTTTGGTTTGCTCAGCTCCTGTGTCCGCTTAGGGCAAAAAGTAAGGGAATTTTATGAAGGAGTTTAAAATGAGAGAAATTAATTTTTACATGTCAGTAAATATTTTTTTTTAAATATAAAAATGCATTTTAGTGACAATCATTGTAGTCATTACATTTCTCATTTTCACAAATATGTTGTCAAGGTACAATAATTTCTCATCAGTATATAAAAAGCGATATTTGAGTTCTCAGGTGTTTACTTGAATAGGGAAAAATGAGAAGTTGGGATTAGCGATATTTATAGCAGATGTGAGGTTCTGAGCACTGATTCTGGAATATCACCATCCATGTTCAAATCCAGATCTTCCATTTCTGAGCTGTGAGATCCTGGGCAAGTTAACTTGCATTCTCTTCACCTCAGTGTTTTCATCTGTAAAGCACCTAACTTTCAGCAGTGTTGGGAGAGAGAGATGATGCATGTCAGGTGCGTGCTATGCCTTGCTCAGAGTTAATGCTCAGTGTTAGAATTCCACATGTCTAGTTTCTATTCATATTGTTTTAATTGTTCAAATGATATTTATGGAGCAACTCCCATGTCCCAGGCGCTGTTCTAGGCACTGGAGACACAGACACGACAGACAAAGTCTTTACTTAGGATCCTGAATATTTTCTACTTCCTGATAAAAATTAGAGAGCGAACAGAAAATGTGCATTCATACACACAAAACATGATTTTCTTTAAGAAATTTCGTGATCAGTTTTGGGAGACTTGGTAAAAAGTTTTAAGTGAAATCCAAATAATTTTTTAAAAGTAAACATTCCACACAGCTTCCGATTATTATTAAATTCTTACTAAATACATCAAAGAGCTGAACAAACCGAATAATCCACGTACGGCCTTACTTGGAATGGAATAAAGGAAGCAGTGTGGAGAAAGGTCCTCGAACTGGTTTTGCCTCTGATTCTGGGAAGGAGAGGACCAGCCATGGGCACAATCCTTATACGACCTTCCCCACTCCCTTGAGAGAGTTCTTGTTATGGACTCTGCAGATATTGTCCACAATGAAGACTTTTTAATTTAGAGCCATTGTTCCTGCAAATGGAAATGATCTAAAGAAAGAGCCAGGACACTGACTTTCAGGTCAGCAAGAGACAGGCCCTGGGCAGAGGTGGAGTACAAACCTTAACCATTAGCATTCCTCAGCTCCCGTTCCCTCTTCTCTCCATTGCTACCTCGCCTTCCCTCCCTTCTTATGCATCACATAAAACCTTTGAAAAGCCATCCATCTCACTTCCTTAAACACAGATGTCCATACAAACACCTTCGTTCATATATTTTCAAATTTGAAATGATCCTGACCCGTCATTTAAAGTTGAAGGATAAAGAGCAGAGAGAATGATAAGAAAGATAAAAGATGCAACTGTAATTTCTGGCCACATTACGACATGATGCCAGTGTTTCTTCCTTTTATACAAACATAATTGTTGAGATTTTCAAATAAATATTAACAAAATAGTTTTCAGAGAAAAAAAAATTTCTAACATGACTGCCTTCCTTCTCTGTCCTTCATGGAGAATCGTCAGAGTTGTCAACCTCATGCTTCATGGCTTTTGAAACCTTAAACTTTAACAGTAACAATAATAATTTTATGTATCCATGCCAGAAATTACTGTCCTTTTTGGATAAGTTTGTAGTCATTTTTATTTTTTAAGTTTAAAGTCTTATTCAGTTTTCTTACAATCCTGTAAACAGATAACACACTATCGTTATCTGTGGCAACAAGGATACGGCTGGCATGGATAATTAAAACACTAGCATTGGCTCCTCCAAACCATGTTCTCTGCCTCTTAGCACAGAAATAAAGCATTAGAATTTTTAACCACTTGGGGCGCCTGAGTGGCTCAGCTGGATGGGCATCTGCCTTCGGCTCAGGTCATGATCCCAGGGTCCTGGGATCCAGCCCACATCGGACTCCCTGCTCAGCGGGGAGCCTGCTCCTCCCTCTCCCTCTGCCTGCTGCTCCCCCTGCTTGTGCTCTCTCTCTCTCCCTCTCGGTGTCAAATAAATAAAAAAATCTTAAAAAAAAAAAAAAAGGAATTTTTATCCACTAAGATATTTTTCAAAGTTTCTATTGGTATAAGTGGTTTAATGTCTCAAAATTAATTAATTAATTTATTTATTTATTCAGAAGTCATTAGTCTTTATTTAAAGAAAAATAAAAATGTATATTGTTTTTAATCTTTTTAAATTTTTTATTTAAATTCAATTAGCCAAGGTATAATACGTCATTGGTTTTTGATATCACGTTCAATGATTCAACAGTTCAGTATAACGTATCGCCCTTTGTAGACAAAACTAGCTTCTACAAAAAAAAATACCTAGCCATTTAAAAATGTCCGTGCTAGGGGCGCCTGGGTGGCTCAGTTGGTTAAGCGACTGCCTTCAGCTCAGGTCATGATCCTGGAGTCCCTGGATCGAGTCCCGCATCGGGCTCCCTGCTCAGCGGAGAGTCTGCTTCTCCCTCTGACCCTCCCCCATCTCATGCTCTCTCTCTCTCTCTCTCTCTCTCATTCTCTCTCAAATAAATAAATAAATAAATAAAATCTTTAAAAAAAAAAAACTCCGTGCTATTTAGAAGAAAAATAACATAAGCTACTTTTCTTTATTAAAGATGTTGGTTTTCTATGAAATTTGCACAATGGGGATGTGAATTTTTATTTTATTTATTTAAAAAAATTGTATATTTATTTTGTGCTAAGGATTGTTTTAAATGCTATATAAGTGGTAACTCATTCACTCCCCATAACCTATGAGAGAGGTATTATTACTATTATTATTACTATTACTTACACTTAACCATTAAGAAAACAGCTCAGGAGCTCAAGAGAGGATAAATAACTTGTCTGTGGTAGTACTCTGATAAGTGGCAGAGCCAGGAGTCAAATCCAGCCCATCTGGCCCCCAGAGTTTCTTCTTGTGACCACTATGCCCTGCTGCTCCTTGTAGCATATTGAAGGGTCGCCAAGGCAGAAGAGCTCAGACATGTATTCAGTGAACCAGCCATCTGTCTGCCCTTCTGGCTCCTCCAGGATGTCAATGTTCCCTATAAAACGGACTTACGTAAACCTCTGATGAGACAGGATGTGTACAGAAAACCATAGGACCAACACCTGATTCTAAACACATATGGGGGCAATATAACAGGGCCACATTCTCATTAGCATTTTTTTTTAAAACAACTCCTAAGCCATAACCCTCTCTACCTTCATCAGCCTGTCTTCCCACTAGATTAGGTGTCCATATCAATCATGGTGGAAGTGCAAAGTGCTGAAAAAGGGGTAGAGGGAGGAGGAGGTGACTAGGGATGGAGTCAGTAGAGGTCCCAGTGTGAGGGTGTGTCTATGGGATGGGGGGTTGGAGTGGGGGGAGGTGGGGCTGGGGAAGCAGACTAGGTAAGGGCTGGGAGAGGGGTGGAGGTAGTGAGTGAGTGAAGGCAGTTGAAGAAGAGGTAGGAGGTGGTGAGCAGGTCAAGGGGAATGAGGAGGAGGTAATGGTTGTGGTTGTAGGGCAGCGCTGTCTCATTTGGGCCTCTGAAGATGAATTGTTCCTGCCTTGTATGGAATGCTTCCTTTCATAATTAGTTCTGATTCACATACACACACACAAAATGTTCTTGTGAATAAAGAGGACTCAGACCATCACCTCTTATGTTATCAAAACAAAGACGTACTTTAATCCCAATCAGAACTGCTGCCCTGACTCTGGCCCAGTTTGGAGTAGGGAAACCATTTGGTTACAGCGTTTTGACATTTGGCTTCCAGGCAATAATAAGGAGCTTTGTAATTAGCATCAACATCCTGGTTTTCTGTGGGCCCTACAACAATGTGCTGCTTTTTCTTACTCTTGGAGGCTGCCAGATGCTCACTTATTACCTATCACTAAATATCTGATATTAATCATTGATATGCTTTTAAAATAAGTTCATCATATACATTAAAGGTCATAGGACTTACGATGGCTTGTTTGAAATAACCAGTTGTTAAGACTTATATGGAGTTTGAAACACGAAAAGAGTGGACTTTTTTTTTTTTCTCCTGATAAGATATTTGATGTTTGAGTGTGCTCTGAAGATATGATCTTAACGAAACCCAAACCGAACAGAAACAGAATCTGTGGTCGGGGAGAGAATTCTTCTCAAAAATATTCTTTCTCTCATGATACGTTACAGATCAAATGGCTTCAGAGCCATTGTTTGGTCAGCAATGAGGACGGTTGCAAATATTAATGTAGAATGACACGTGTGCTGGAAATCACTCTGTGCTCCTGAATGTAATTTTTTAAACAGCTTACTGTAGGCTAGGGCGTGACTTCTGACTGAATATTACATTTAGATTTATGCATCTGAGCCTCAAATTTTAGAAAGTGCAGAAAACTATTTTGTTTGCTTCTGAGGGTGCAAACTTTTGGCTATATGTTTGCATCGTGCCTTCCATCCAGACTTCTTTAATAGGTGAAATCATTTGCCAAGAAGGACAGCTATTTCCTTGCCAGGGTGTAATCCAGTGTGGGGGTTCTCTAAATGCTAATTAATTCCAACCTCAACTACTTCACCTGCTGCTTCAGAGGCTGGCAGCTTGTATTCATCACCTGAATGACAGCTGTTTCTAACCTCTTTTCCCTGAAAAGAAAGAAATTAAATAAACCTTTTGCATGTTAATCACTGACATTCCAAAATGACAGTTGAAAAGTGCTTCAGTGTGCATGTAAGGCGGGCTTGAACTGAAAGATTTTGTCTGCAGCCACCAACGGTTGAATTTTGACTAGATATTTTCAAAACGTAGAGAGGGCGGCAGGTAACCGACAAGACGGTATTAGCACCAGTGAGGATGTTGATAAGATGAATCATTAAAACAGGCTTTAAGTATATTAAATGTCTACATTTAAGCAAGTTGAACGATATACTTTTTTTTAATGCAAGTTGTGTAGGCTTTGTCAAAGCAACTTAATACATTTTTTTTTTCTTTTTTACCCATTGGATTTTTATCTGAGTCAATATTGCTTGTACAAACAGCAAGTGTTCTACAAGCTGTTTTTCCTTTAGGGTTCGTTCAGTCTATTTAATTGTCTCATAATAATGACTGCTATCATATTGTTTCCCAGTCACAGGGTTGTCCTTGGTCAAAATGGATTTTGTTTTCTACTATAATTTCAATTTTTACTTTTTACAATCATGACTAGAGTTCAGGGCATTTGACTGAGAGTAAGTAGTACACAAAGAATATCTTCTCATACAATAAACATGCCCCAGTATAGTTTTGGGCAGGCTTATTTAACCTTCATGAAGGACCAACATCTAGATATTAGTAATGGATTATGTCTCTTGATTTATTTAAAGATGACACTGAATATCATCCTCTGCATGTTTCTGACTTTCTTTTTTTTTTTTTAAAGATTTTATTTATTTATTTGAGAGAGAGAGAATGGGAGAGAGAGCACATGAGAGGGGGGAGGGTCAGAGGGAGAAGCAGACTCCCTGCCGAGCAGGGAGCCCGATGTGGGACTCGATCCAGGGACTCCAGGATCATGACCTGAGCCGAAGGCTGTCGCTTAACCAACTGAGCCACCCAGGCGCCCTGTTTCTGACTTTCTAATGAGGTCCCACATGGTATTGTTCAGTTATAGTTTCTTTATCTACAGAGTATAAGTACTTCATTAATTTAAGTTGCTTTAATGAAGCCTACTTTTTTATTTTTGTTTGTTTTTAGAGAGAGAGAGAGAGAGAGTGCACAGGAGCGGGGGGGGGGAGGGGCAGAAGGAGAGGGAGAGACAAAATCTTTAGCAGGCTCCATGCCCAGCTCAGAACCCTACTTGGGGCTCAATCTCACGACCCTGAGATCATGACCTGACCTGAAATCAAGGGTCAGATGCTTAACCCACTGAGACACCCAGGTGCCTGGAAGCCTACTTTTGATACAGAAAGTCTGTTGTAATGCTATTATCATTCAGTTATTTTACTGCAGTAAAATTGACCTCCCTGCTCAGTTGTATGAATTAATACATATGTAGATTTCTATAACCACTGTCACAATCAGAATATAGAACACTTCTATCATCCCCCAAAACACCCTTCTGTGTGATCCCTTTGTAGTCATATGCTCCCCTCAGCCCTAACTCCTGGTGATCACTGCGAAGGTATTTTGTTGGTATTAAGATACAAAGAAGAAGATGAAGAGGAAGAAGGGGAGGAGGAGAAATGTTTTAAAAATGGGCGGAGGGGAGGAGAGGTGAGGAGAGAGAGAGGGAGAAAGAAAACTTAGGGATGCAACCAAGTGAAGTGTTCATTCAACTCTAATCAGGGATTTTATGCATGCACTAAGATGATCTGTTGTCACCTTGGCATCATTCCCACCTTCCTGGGCTGTAATGCAGGGGAGAAATTGAGAAGCACTTATCCCAGGATCCTCTTTCCTTTATGGTTCAGATTCCAGACTGCCAGTTAGAAGAACTGATGTGGAAACTGGGAAGCAGAAATGGAGCCCTCCGATGTGTGGGCAGATGTGGGATTCCTGGTGGCTTCGTGGCTTGAGAACCACTAACTTCACTGCTGTAGACTGTAATCACTGGTGGGAAATTTCTAGGTACTTTCCAGAACAGCTTCCCCATAAGCCTTTGGAAACCACCACTTTGGTATTTCTGGGTGAGGTCTTCAGCTCACCTCCTTGTCCTTCTGGTGGCAGCTTCCCAGAACTTCCACAGTGACTTTCCTGACCTATCCACTCCAGCTTGCCCATCATTTGTGGAAAGCCTACTTCCCATATTAAACTCATGGTTCCTGGAATATCTAAGAGCAGCTTTGTTTTTGTGCCCAAACCCAGATTACTGCACAGTTTTAAAGGGCAATGTATTTGTGGCCCACATTTAAAAATTGGGAGATTTCTCTTTGAAGTCCTCACTGCCATTTTTCCTTTGAAAAATCAAAAGATGAGGAAGAACTTGACCAGCATTCATTCTCGCCTAAAGACATTTGTGTGGAGCTGAGGAGTAGCTCCTCCTTTTAAAAAAGATATGATTCTCAACTTCACCACCCAGCCCCGTCTTTGCATTTGTGCCCCTGCCCCTCTAAATAATATCACCGTAGTCTAAGAAAAGGGATTTAATTTAATAAATGTATGAAAGTCTTACCAATTATAGCGTTGTTTCCTAGGAACTCCTGGGTGTATGGAGATGTATAAGACAAACCCAATGTCTTTAAAGAGCTTGGGGAGAAAGTGAAGGGCATAGAAGCTAGAATATGACTGTCATATCATAACAAAATATATGGAATGACTTTTTTGTAAAGGAAAGTAAACTCAGTAGCTAGCTGTTTGGGTATTTATAATTATCCAAATAGATTTTTCAGATTGATTTTTATGGCAGTTTCACTTGTTATTAATGCTCCAATTATTATTGATGAATTTCATCTGCATTTCATTAGGAATTTCATAAAATGTAAACTTAGTGAATGTTATGGGATATATTTTTTCCAAGTAAGCAAATTCTCAATATATATTCATTTAGAATATTTTTTCTGTTAATCACCATCTTTTTCTTTTGTATCTAAATACAAATATATGTGCATATTTTAATAAAAAGATATATTTCACAAAAATTTGAGCTTAAATTTTCCCCCCAAATATTGTGCAGAATACTCTGTTTAAATACTCTGTTTAAATTATTAGGTTAATTAATTCTATGTTAACTCATTCTCTATATATTTTAACCTTTTCTCTGCTTGATGTTACATAAATCTTATAGCATATAATTTTCAAAGCAGGATTTTTACTTTATATTAGAGTTTTTTAATGTGCTGAAATAAAAATATAGTAATAAGTCATTGATCAATGTAAGATTAACATCTGTTGATACTTGTTTCCTCTGGGTAAAAGTAGACCTCAGTTTATTAATGTAGAATAAAGAATATAAGAGCTTCATAGTGACAGACAATAGCATACTCCATATAGTAATTCATAGAAACTCCCTTTTAGAGTTTGGGGTTTGGGTTTTGTTTTGTTTTGTTTTTAAATTCACTTACATTCAGTCTGATCTCTTTTTTGGAAGAGGAGAGATCCAAATTTATATTCTCCCCCAATTGCTGATAAAAGTATGAGCAATATATACTCTGTTGTGTGTGTATGTATGTGTATTATAGATAGATAGATGGTAGATGATAGATGATAGATAGATAGATAGATGATAGATAGATAGATAGATAGATAGATAGATAGATAGATAGATGATAGATTTTTGATGGAGACAAAGAGGACACTTACTTGAGCAACTCAAAAACTACATGTTTGATCCTTTCCGGATGGCCATATATCTGGCCACCAGATCCTTGGCTCAGCCCATTCCGTCTCCTAAATACCCCTTTGTGCTTTTCTGAGAGTAGAGTACATCTTAGGGTTGGTGGGAGTTCCTTGTTAGAGCAGGTCCCAGTTTCACTGAGCAAGCTGGGAAATAGTCTCTGGAGTCCTACAGAAAAAGTTCACATAATTCAACAAATGCACCTCTTTAAAAGATGCATTTTGCTCTGTGAGGATGCATCTTTTTTCCTTATGGAGGATCAAGGTGGAGTGATTAGGATAGTTGGGAAGGCTTGCATGGATTCAGTTTCTGGCTCCATCATTAACTGGCAATGTGCCCTTGGTATGCTCTGCAAATTCCCTAATGCTTAGTTTACTTCACATAAATGGAGTCACCAGCAGTACCTACCTCACAAGGCTGTTGTAAGTATTAAAGGTGGTGATTCAAGTAAAGGGTTTAGCACTGTATTTAATTCACAATAAGTGGGTAGCAAGCAGTGACTGATGATAATAATATGTATTGGTGCTAAGGCATTTGTGCCAAGACAGTGGTTCTCAAATTTGAATGTGCATCAGAATCATCTGGAGGGCTTATTAAAGCATAGATCTCTGGGCCCCACCTGCAGAATTCTGATTCAGTAGGTCTGGGTGAGACCCTAGAATTTGCATTTCTAAGTCATTCTCAGGTAATGCTGTTGCTGATGGCCCTGCTGACCACACTTTGAGAACCACAGAACCAGACGCTTATACTCCAGACTATTCCTTTTGGGTAGTTTGGTTGTGTAACAGACTGAAGTATCAGAAGGATTAAATTCTTCAGCCTTTGGGCAGTGTTTCTAAAACCATGATCCCAGTGGTCCAGTGCTGACCCAGTGTCTATTTATCAAGGTGCAACGAAATTGAAATCCCTGTATTTATTTACATCTCTCTCAGATATTTAGGGGAACCCACATATAAATCATTCAATATCTCATCAACACTTTCTATCCTGTTTTTCACATCCTGAACCTTCAAGGAGCAGCTCACCCACCTACCCCAGAGCAACTCCCCCAGGGCATCATAGGCCTGTCATTAGGTTGCCTCAATCTAGCTCTCCTTTGGCACAGAGCACCTGTCGCAACCCCCATGCCCCTACCACTGCTAATTGCAGTTCTTTGGGGCAGTGATTTTATTTTGCTCTGACTACTCTTCAGGAGAGAATCTTTTCCCTTGAATTTTGTCAGAAGAGGGTTTGGAGTATGCTAAACAGACAATGGACAAATAATTGAAGGGGATGGGGAATGGCTGTGAACCAAATATTTCATTCCCTTACACTTAATTGGAAGTGTCGCCTTCGCTTTGGTGGCATTATTTCAATCAGCTTTTTCACTAGCTGTGGACCCTGCTCAAACACCATTTGCTTATTTTGGCTTTGAACATGGGTGACATCTATCACTCGTCATTTGTGACAGGCCTTTGCCAAGTGCTTTGCATACAGCATCTCCTTTTATCTTTCCGGTGAGTCTATGGCCTCAGAAATAGGGTGACAAAGGTATTCACAGTAGAAAGATTTTGACTGTTCCCAGGAGCTCTAATGGAAACATAGACCCATCCTCTGATCTCTTGCTGGTGCCCTCTGTCAGTTGACCCTGTGACTCTGAAACACACAGAATCAGCCTCCCCGGGCACAGAGCAGGACAGAAGATCATAGAGAATGCATTGGGGTAGCAGACAGAGGACAAAGAATGACGAGTACCTAAATGAAAATTTAAGAAACTAAGGCTTTATGACATTAGGTACTTTGCCCAAAGTAGAACTTTTACTAAGAAACAGAACTGGGATTTGAACTCAGAGCCATTTGACTCAAATGGTGGTCAGGTTGATGGAGCATGCCTTCCTTTTAAGAGCCTGCAAAACAGACTGACATTACAAAGCACATTATGTGTATAACCAGAATTATTTTTTTATATATATGAATAGATGGGATCCTTCAGGTGTGGAAGCATTCTCTCCTTTGTTTTGAGATACCCTAAAATGGAAGGCTGAATAGTCAGTTATTTATAGAAAATATGCATACTTTTCACTGTGATAGCCACTCAGCAATGAATACAACTCTCAGAATTATGCTTTAGGGATTTGGCTTTTCTCTGCCACTGGCCACACATTTAACCAACCAAAGTGTTCACTTCAGTTCCAGAAAGATATTTTTCTCTGTACAATCAAAATTCAAGTGTGGGTGCCCAAAAAGGGAATTAACTTTTCAGAAATAGTCTTTACATATCTAAGTTTAGAATTTTTAACTCCAATTAAAGTTCAGCATAAAAATAATACATTATCATTTAGTGGAAGAAATTCATCTTTCAAATAAGGGTATTACTTTAGCTATTGCAGAGCACCCACTTTCTGAGGAATTTCTTCTCCCCTTCAAAGGCAGAGTTTTATTATTGAGTTCCCTGTAAATGTTCAAATGTGGCTTACAGGTCAAAAATCATAGTTTAAGTGGATTTGATGGATTTTCAGAAATTGTTTGTAAAATTTTAGGTCACTGCTTGTTTCAATTGAAGCATCATACTAACAGTGAATAAAAAGTATTGCCAGTCCTCAGACAAGCTGATTGCCTGGTGAATGTGGCTCTTTTTATTTTTTATTTATTTATTTTATTTTATTTTATTTTATTTTATTAAGATTTTATTTATTTATTTGACAGAAAGAGACACAGCGAGAGAGGGGACACAAGCAGGGGGAGTGGGAGAGGGAGAAGCAGACTTCCCGCGGAGCAGGGAGCCCGATGCGGGGCTCGATCCTAGGACCCTGTGATCATGACCTGAGCCGAAGGCAGACGCTTAATGCCTGAGCCACCCAGGCGCCCCGAATGTGGCTCTTTTTAAAAAATATTTGCTTAGGAGCACGTGGGTGGCTCAGTCAGTTAAGCATCTGCCTTCAGCTCAGGTCATGATCTCAGGGTCCTGGGATCGAGTCCCACGTCGGGCTCCCTGCTCAGCGGGAGCCTGCTTCTCTCTCTGCCTGCCGCTCCCCCTGCTTGTGCTCTTGCTCTCTTTCTCTGACAAATAAATAAATAAAATATTTAAAAAATAATAAATAAAAATAAAAAATAAAAAAATATTTGCTTATCCACAGTAGCAAACATGACTGGATCCGTTGTTTATTTATTATTATTTTTTCTCTATATATATTTGAGTGCCTATTATGTGATAGGGCTTATGCTTCAAATATGTTTATATGTTAATTTTACACTTTGGTGAGAGACCACTATAATAGGTATCATTGTTGAGAGAGCCTGTCATGTGCCCAGTGCTCAACATGTATTATCTCTAAGGATCTCAACAACTCTATTATATTCTTATTATTTTTCTACTTTACCCTTGTTTAACTGAAGCTCAGAGAAACTGAGCAACTTGGTAAAGGTCACAGAGTTGTGATTTTAACTCAAGTGCATATAAGGACAAATATAGGATTTTTCTACCATGTTTGCTTTTGTTGTCCCTTCTTGAACATCTCTGAAGTTGGTGCCTCAGCTGAACTTTTGGCAAGAAGAGACATACTGGCTCCTAGTGTCTGATTTCTGAAAAATCTGATTCTTGAAAACTTGGGGTCAGGCTGAAATAAGAGTCAGGGCCTCATTAGGGTAGAAGACTCTTGGGACTCGGGCCATAGTAAGGTTGGGTTCTGTCATTGTACGCTACTAGAATGGCCCACCTGGGTTCCCAGACTTATGCTGTCTGCATACACTGGATGCTCATTAGAGACTATACTCATCTGGTCCAGGGGAGATGACTTTTCCACCAATCTTTTCTATTATGGGACATGGCAAACAGTCTTTCCTGGGCCTAAGGGAATAATTGGATTAGGATCCCAGGATTCAGAAGAAACAATTGAATCCAAGGTTTCATGGCAGGGCTTAAACCCTGGGATTCTAGAATCTTTCATCAAAGTAAGAATGACCTCTTCAAGGCCAGAGATCTGGTTCCATCAATGAATCAGCAAGCCCAATAAGACCTGGGGACATATGCAGGACCATAACAGATATGGTTTTGGTAGGTTCATTGGTTCAGAGGGGGATGCCTACTTAGTGCACAGGAATTTCTGGAGAATAAGACCCTGGTTCCAAGCTTACACTCTGGACTGCCTCTGGACTTCAGGGTCTCCACTGAAGGGATGTCTGAAATTTTGGGAGAAGTAGCTTTTGACATTCCTAGAGACATTTCCTGGGCCTCAGGGCTAATGCAGGGCCTGTTCTAGGGAAAATGTTTTAGCAGGAGACTTGAGGCCAGGAGAACCTGATGTTTCAGAGTATGGTCTTCACACATGCAGTCATTGAAAGGCTAAGGATGATTTATTAGCTTTCTGGGTCTAGTTTTTTTCTGCCACATTACCGGGGAACCATTCAAATTTAGTGCATCTTCCTCCAATATAAGGCTTACATGTAGAAAATCAGTGTAGCTCATTGACTACCAACAAACATCAGATATCTCTATGTATGAGTGGAAGTCAGTTGGGGAATGAGACTTGAGGATTATGGATTAGAAGGGTAGAGGCTTAGGGCCTTGATTTACTTCTCCATGGTGCTCATGAGTGGGCCAGCTCTGGACTCATGGTTGCTCTCAAGGAGGTCTGGGAGCAGGTATCAGATCCCCATACACAAAGATAGTGAATTTCAGGAGCAAAAAATCCAGTCCTTATAGGTCCCAGAGTCTGGGCAAGACAAACCCAACTAATGTGAGTAAAATAACCGAGGCAACTCACTTCTCCATTACAGCTGTGTGAAACTATTTCCATATTTTCCAAGTTTATAAAATCATGACAATTCCGTGCTAAAAAGAAAACCTCTTTGGCCTTCCTGAAAGGAAGGAAAACATTCTACATGAGTTCCTTTGCTTTCCTGCCCTATCACTCAATGTCTCTTATCTTACCCCATGTTTCCTCTTGTGTTTTTTGTCTGTTTGTTTTTTTCATGACAGAGAGTAAAGCAACCTTCCTCCCTTTTATTTTTATTTTTTTAAAGATTTTATTTATTTATTTGACAGAGACATAGCGAGAGAGGGAACACAAGCAGGGGGAGTGGGAGAGGGAGAAGCAGGCTTCCCGCCGAGCAGGGAGCCCAAAGCGGGGCTTAATCCCAGGATCCTGGGACCATGACCAGAGCTGAAGGCAGACACTTAAAGACTGAGCCACCCAGCCGCCCCATCCTTCCCCCTTTTAGAGCTGGCTTCCTGTTCTCTTCTCCAGGCTCATTACCCACAATTTAAAAGAAAATAGCTGATGTGGAGAAGTAAGGTTTTATTGGAAGTGCATTCCCAATCTCTGAGGCCTCTCCCACACTTCCCTGCCTTTCCCTCTGTGTCTAACTTACCGGTGGCCATGGGTTTCACAAATTACTGTTTTTCTTTATTTCAAATTAATTTTGCTCTATCATCAAGCTATCAGATTGCAGTCCCAATTCTAAGTAATTGTGCATGGAATTTGCATGATTTATAAAGTACAGACAAAGGAAAATGGAAATTCAGCTTCCTGGTTCCCACCACTTGCTGAGCATGTCTTATATTGGTTTGATTTTGTTTGATTACATGAGTTGAGGTTCATGGTTAAGTATAAAGAAATTAAGTGTAATGTTGCCATCTAATAGTTCAAAGGAAATGTAATTTATATCTGTAATTAAAATTGTGTTCTAGTGTATTTGAAGTGCTAAGATCTATGCTCAGAAAGAGGTATTATATTTCCAGCTTAATTGAAATTGAGATTTTTGACTGTGGTTATGTTTTCTGGACTTGCTCTCTTCCTAAGTTGACCTTATGCAGAAAACAACTTATTAATATTTAAGTAGCTAATGCCAGTACTGTCTTCCTTCAAAAGCAACCCACATGTCTCATTAGCAGCTCACAACCTTAGTCAGTATCCAGTAAAAAGTTTTCTTGATTACTTTTCTTTAAGGGCTGAGTTTTATAATATTTCCTGATCTTTCCATACCATATATCATCAGTGAAAATGCATTTTGTATGAGATATATATACATATACATATATGTATATATATATTTATATATATATAAATTTTTATACTGTGAGTTGTTCACTTAAAAATGATTTTTTTAATTCAAGTCTTCACAGAGAAGTGTGAGATTCAGTATCTAAAATCCTTCTTTTTGAAGGAGAGTGACTTTTGCTGGAAGGAAAAAAATAAACTATACTTGTTGCATATTTCTTTAAGACAACAAAAAAGGAAGTAGTTCTATTGGTTGATTTCTTTAAAGATGCAGGAACAGAGACAGAGAGAGAAGGTAGCAAGAAAGAACAGAGCCAAAAATTACTTCTTTTTTCAAGAAAGGAGGGAAAAATTGAAAATGCCTTTTGCAAGAGAAAGGCACAGTATGGGGTGGTTTGTGACAAAATTTTAATGAAAAGCAAGCTTCTTTATTGAAATCTAATAAATAATAGACCAGGAAAAGGGGGCTCAGCCATTTTATTTTTAAATGAGATGATGAAACGCAAATAAATTGGTCCTCTGAGTCAAGAATTTTTTGGGTTCATTGGCCATTTTTAGGACAGCTTTGACCTTTCCGTAAAGTGTGAAGGGTCCCTATCTCCCATAAAGTTGTGCCCTCAAAGAGTAAGCAGTATTCATTCTCTAATAAAGTTATAAAGGAGAAAAAGAAAGTGCTCTGACCCATCAGCTGGGCAGTTGTGTCTGTCACACAGAATTCTCTCAGGAAAATAGCTTTAAAGGCTAGAACCCAGGGAGTTCTGAGGCCAGCGTCCTCCTTTGATTTCTAAAGGAACAATTGTTACTCCTGGTTTTCCAAATTGCAAATTAGGGCACTAGAAAAGTATATGATGTGAATTTGCTGAATTCTCTTGTCAGCCAATCCATAAACAGAATTAATTGCCTACCATGTGTCCGGCACTAGAAACAGCCGCTGGTCTCAGTATTTATGAGGATAGTGGGTGTCCATTTAGAATGCATAATACCTGTGCTTTTTTAATTTGATGCTTAGCCCATTTAGTTTCTAACTCCCAGAGGGGTAGTTGTACAAATGCTTAAGTTTTAAGAGTTCTGATGCAGTAATTGGGTTTTTTGTTTTTGTTTTTCTGTGTTGTTAACATGACACAACCTAGGTATGGGCTGGTGTTAAAGCAAACTTGTAATAATGATATTGATGTGTAGAAACAAGCTTTTCAAACCAAAGTCAGTACCTGGGCTGGCTTATAAACAATTTTTTCATAGCCCCTTTGGTCTGAATTTGCAGAGTGGTAGCACCTTTTAGCCCCTTTTTGGTTTAAATGGTGGTCTTTCAGTATGAAACAGAACTTGAAGATACAAGGTACGTTCAAATGCTGCATTCTTTGGACCTACCCATAAATCTTTGGGGAAACTAATTATGGTAAAAGGGGAAAAAACAACAACAACTGGGATTTGTAGTTAGCTGGGCGAACCTGAAAATTGTGGAAAAAAAAAAATCTTCCCATGCCTCGTATACAGTAGTTATAATTACCATCAACTTTGTCCATTTCCTCCTCACCATGTTTGATATCCCAGGATCTACATACCTAGCACCTCCACACAGATGAGTTTGACCATATATTTTTTTAAAGATTTTATTTATTTATATGAGAGAGAGCATGAGTGGGAGGGGCAGAGGGAGAGAAAGAATCTCAAGCAGACTCCATGCTGAGTGCAGAGCCTGACACAGGGCTCGATCCCAGGACCCTGAGATTGTGACCTGAGCAGAAACCGAGAGCCAAACGCTTAACTGACTCTGCCACCCAGACACCCCTGATCATATATTTTGATGTGGACGCTATTAGATGTATGTTCATTAGCACATCCAAGGTAGAAGGTATGTTTTTCTTTTCCCAAGCCTGTGTACCGAGAAACCATTTCTTAAGCATCTGAATTCTACCACCTCATCTACCAAGGTTCCCTCTTCTCCCACTGCTGCTCCGAAAATTCACCACTTGGAGTTTATTACTTTCTTTTTTTTTTTTTTTTTACAATTTACAGCAGTCTCACCATAGCACAAACCCTCTCCAATGTCCATCACCCAGCCACCCCATCCCTCCCATCACCCTCCACTCCAGCAACCCTCAGTTTGTTTCCTGAGATTAAGAGTCTCTTATGGTTTGTCTCCCTCTTGGGTTTCATCTTGTTTCATTGCAGATTTTATAATTCTGAGACTCCCAATTGTAATGCATCATGATATCTCTTAAATTTTCATCAATGCCTGAGCTTGGGGCTGGAGTGGGCCCCAGCCCTGTGACTAGACTTTTAAGAGAGCTGAAGGAAAGAGGTAGAAGTAAAGGAAGAGGTAGCCTGGGATCAATGAAAAAGGGGACTCCAGAAATAGAAAACCCACAATCACTTATTTCACAGATTTACCTGGAAATGTCATGATATGGCTGATAGTCTAAAAAGAAAACAAAAAATTATAGGGTGCAAACTAAATATGACTTTCAGCTGGTTTTTGGTAATTCATGTGAAATTTTTATTGATTTAAACTCTCATTATTTTTATCTAGTACTGAGACTGAAAATCTAGGCTCGCTTTTACTTGTACAAATTAGTGCATGGCTTAGGCAGGAAGGAGTAAAAAGCCTTGCTTATTTGCCCTATAACCTAGTGCTTACCTTGAGGTTTATTTAATGTGACAGGTGGTGACAAACCACTGCTTATGACATCTCTTGCAATGTAATCTCACCACTCAATGACAAATGCTTCTGACAAACAGAAACCCGGTACCATTCTAAAACAGGGGGAAGAAATGAATTTAATTCAGATATAGGATAATAAAAATGGTTTCTCAAAACATGTCAAATAAATCAGACCTCTAAGGAGGGTCCATATTACAAGTGGCAAAGATAAAATAGAAGGGATTTTTTTTTTCTCTCCCTAGGATTTTGTTGTTGTTGTCAGTTGTCAGAGTGAATTAATACTCTTGGAAGCAGCCCTATTACCATGCCACCTTGTGCTGTTGTTTTTTAGTAGTTTGAACTGTTAGTGCTAATTGAAAAACTATCTGGAAGAGTTAATTGGGGGTGACACTAGTTAGTTGTGACTGAGGACATAACCAGGTTAATCATAGATGATGGGTCAGATAAAGGGCTCAGCTTTTCTACCTCTCGAGTTTTAGCTAAGTTCATGAGTTGGTTGTTTTTAAATCATAAAATTTTGGTGCAAGACAATTCTTAGAAGGCAAGGGTAACTTCACACTTAAATGGGGGGCAGTTGGAAATGTTGGCGCTGTGTCGTTGGGCAGTTGGCATGTTCTCCTTAAGGCATAGTAAATCAGCAGTGAAATTAGGTGGGACTCAGCACATGTGCACACATTTATATAACAGCATTTCTTAGGCTTCAGCCCCTGCAAGACTTTTACTGCCTGCACTATTATTTGCTTAATATTTTTCTCTAAGCTATTGTAAATGTTTGCTTTGTTTTCACTTATCCTTGACACAAGCAATAATATCCACAGTGAATTCAGAGGTCTGATGTTATTTTTATATTATGCATTCAAAACACATAATAAAAAAAAAACCCACATAATCATTGCAATTAAAAAAAACTTTAATTTTATAAAAATAAAAAAAAAAATACTTACTGTGTACCACCATGAGGATGCCCCATATTTTGGGATACACTTATATGATCTATACAGGTACCATGCGTTTTCATAACTACATAGTTTTATATCTTATACTTCCGGAATCATTGATTATGTTTTGCCCCTTTGTTGAACCGGGAAATGCATCTGTGTATGTGAAACATTGAAAAGGAGATGAAAATATAACACACATTTTATATAATTACTTGTTAGTCTCTTCTGGAATTATAATAGCAAATACTAATTAGAGTAGGTGTACTTTGGGACACTATATGGCAGAGGCTTCCTCTGGGCAAAGGGATGAGAGGCAGACCTGGGAACAGAAGGCCCATTGCAGCCAGTCATCGAGGGTGACGTAGCAATTCTGATCGATTGCCAGTGGCTGCTGGCTGCTGGCAGCTGATGTTGAGAACTTTGAGGCTGAGCGTATACCCAGCAGGGAAGGAGAGCAGGCTTTGATAGCGATGTCTGCCCCAGGCTGGAGAGAAGCAGGAGTATTGAGTATGTCAGGGGTTTTCCATAGTCCTCCTCTGGGGAACAAGCACTGTGGTATTTCCCCACTATGTATTTCTCCACTAGGGTTTTACATGGAAATTGAAAGTTTCCTTTTTGTCATTGGATCACTGAGTTTGTCATCTACATGACATCTTCCATCTTTGTTATTTTTTAATTTGACTGCATGTGATTTTATTGAAACACGTGTCTAATTTTCAATCATAATAATAGTTTTAATTGATTTTCCTTTGCTTTCCTCTGATCATACTCTGACATTCTGTCTTGTCCTCCGCTCATATTTCCAAGGCCTGTCCAGCCTTTATACTGAATTGTACAAAGTAGCTGGGGACTAGACTGTCTGGGTTCTCGCTTATTGAATCTGAGGTTGGACTCAGTCACTGATTTTCTGCTGATAGGTGTATGGGTTATCTTTTGTATTTCCAAGTTCCTAACAGGCCAGGAACACCTGGATTCATGTGATTTGCATGTACATTTTTGTACCCATGACATCGGAAATATGATGAGATGATTTATAAATAATGAGAAATATCTTTTAAGAGTGGGAGGTTCTTGGCATTGGGTCAGGATAGCTTCTGGAAAGGTCCAGATATTCAGACACACAGATGAGGAGATATGAGACTTTTTTTCCCTCCTTCCTCTTCAAATTCCTTCTTCTGTTCCGCTTCCAGAGGTGGATGAGAAGACAAAGGGTTGAACTAGCAGATTCTACTCTAGTCTGAACTGGTAAACCAACATTTGCATTTTTTAACCAAGTCTTGGCACTCCCACCTGGTCTTAGGTTCTGTACAAGGGCCACCATTGTTTTCTTTGGCACCAAATCCACCATTAGAGCTTCTGGAAAACCTGCTAATTAGGCAGGTTCTACTCTTGCATATTCCCCATGTCCAGACACAATCCCTCAAGTATCCCAAACCAGTATGTGCAAACCACCCCCAATCAAAAATGTCAAATTTTGTCTAGTAGGCCATTTCTCCGAAATAGCCCCTGCTCTTTCTAAACAATGGTGGTTTTCAAATTTGAACCTGTATCAGAATCAACTATAGGGCTTGTTAAAACACCAATTGCTCAGCCCCACCCTCTGATTTCAGATTAGGTCTGCCTGGGGTGGGACCTGATAATTTGCATTTCTAACAAGTTCCCAGGTTGTTGATGCTGCTAGTCTGGAGACTACACCTAAGAATCCTTGCACAATATTTCCCTTTCCCCTCATTTCAGGCCTCAGTGAACTGAGGCTGAATTTATGTTGGTGTTGGTCTGGTTGTCCTCCAAGTGATCTATGTTTATCCAAATAGTTGCTTGCAACATGTACAAAGCTCCACACGTGGAAAGTGTATGAGAACTGTCAGCAGTGATTCTTCTGTTGTTTGTTTCCACCACTCCTACAGCACCACATTCCCACCCTAGCTCTCCCTCCCACCATCTTTTTTCCTTCTCCTTCTTCCAGTCCCCCAGTACGCATGAGCCAACAAATTATAAAGACCTAGCATACACACACACACACACACACACAGTCTAGAATAAAAGATGATTAAATGCCTTGAATTGAGGTGCCATAGAGATGTAGAACTCCAGGGCCCTCATTCACAAAGAGAATCCACAAACAGAATTAGCCTCTAGCACCTTGTCTGGCCTCCAAAAAGCCACAGCTAGAAAATACATTTTTTAAAACTGATTTACTGCAAGAGGTAGCCTTGGGCCTAGACCAGTCTAGACGCCGCAGACAGCCCCACCTTCAATAAGAAGAACTCAGAAAACACTGTTTTACTTGGTTACTCACAGGGAAATTTTCCTGGTCCCACCCAGGGGCGTGCCTCCTGTCAGAATTTACTTCCCAGAGAGACTAAGAGCTTGGGAAGAGCAAGGGAACAGAAGGCTCTAGGGGTCAACCCATACTTTGCTCACCATTCCTGATTCAATTTAAATCAGCTACCTCAATTTACATATCATTGTGTCTAATCCCTCCGTAGCCCTGGGGTCTTCTCCAAAACCACACCCTTGACTGGGAAGCTCTCTTCTTCCTTCCTCAGCCAGTTCTTACCCCTCATTATTCAGCATATGTTGAAATGGCCGTCATAGAAACTACCACTCCTGTGAATGCTTTGTTTTACCAACTGGAACAAAAAGTGGCATTTTCTTTCCCCAAAAGAAGGTCCCCAAGCCATCCTGCTCACAGCCTTTCCAGGAGGAGGTCTTTGCTCTGTCTCTTGCTTTTAAATTTAATGACTAAATGTCCTTGCCTAGTCAGCTTTTGTAGCTCCTCTGTGCCTTAGAAGATAATGGAAAAGAAGATTTTTGTGTTTTTTTTTTCTTTTCTAATATGGAAGATTAATATGCTGCAATCCATCTGCCATTTTATGTGCCTTTTCCACAAAGACTGTTACTGGAAAGGTAAATTCATAGACTTTCACTGTGTCCCTTAAAAAGTCCTCATCATCTCCCCTTTGCTGAAAATTTCAAGGGAAGAACAACTTCTGGTTTCTCATCATTTCTAGGTGTAGAATTCCACATAGAATCTAGGAAAGCATCTTATCAATAAGGCTTTCTGTCTCTTCAGCAGATCCTTCTTCTGTGATACCACCCACATATTATTTTAGTGACTTCTTTTCATCAATTAATATAAATTGACAATATCAGAAATTGAGACTCTGGCAAAGGTAAACAGCTAATAAAATCTACATCTCCACTCACATTTCTGCCTGCTTGATTCCTTTTCTGAGAGGGTGGTTTGGAATAGTGCTAGTCTTACTAAAAATTGCTGAGTTTTATTTCACACTAATAACACCTGGCATCTTTATGTGCTAAGGATAAATTAAGCACTCCATGAACACAGAGTAGACATTTTCACCATGATGTAGCTTATTCTATACTTGTTATATAGCAAGAACTCTGTGCTTGTGACAGTATGAGTATGTACGTATACATGCACCTTTCAAAAAATATGAATCATTTTGGCTGATTTCAGGTAAAGGCAACATTTTTTTATATATTCTGCTTGGTTATTAACATAGATCCTGAGAGTATTAGAGGTGAAGTGGCCCTTAAGAACCACTTAGTCTAAAAATCTCATCTTGCAGACTGAAGAAACTAAGAACCAGAGTGATTATTTTGAGGAATTACAGGATATGTCCTGTGAATTTGATCTGAATCAAAGCTGAGAGTCAAGGATTGTACACCTGGTCCAGGGTATTCTCTACCATACCATGTTGGTCTTCAAATAATGAACAAATTATGCAAGTACATGAACATTTGGGAACAGTTGTGTTAATTCTACAGAATTATAAGATACTGGTTTTAAATGATACTAAGATACACTTTTTTGGAGTTTTGGTATGTTTTATTTTGAATTAATTTTGGATTTACAGAAAAATTGCAAAAATAATTCCAAGAGGTTTTTTGTTGTTGTTGTTTTAATATCTTTCTCATCCCACTTCTTCTAATGTTAATATCTTAGAAAACAGTAGGACAATTATCATAAACAAGAAATTAACATTGGTATAATATCTACTAAACTTTAGACCTTATTCAAATTTTGCCAATTTTTCTACTTTTTCCTTCCTTCCTTCCTTCCTTCCTTCCTTCCTTCCTTCCTTCCTTC
>NW_023270374.1:10291895-10352780 GCF_011800145.1 Mirounga leonina | reverse complement strand
TTCCTTCCTTCCTTCCTTCCTTCCTTCCTTCCTTCCTTCCTTCCTTCCTTCCTTCCTTCCTTTCCTTCTTTCCCTCCCTCCCTCTCTCTCTTTCTCCAGGAACCTATCCAGGATCTTAAATTTATTTCCTTTAGTTGTTATTTCTTATTAGCCTCCTCCACTCTGTAACCATTTCTGTCTTTCTTTGTCTTTTATGACCTTGACACTTTTGAAGAGTACTGGTCAGTTATTTTATGCAATGTCTGTCAATATGGCTTTGTTAAATGCTTTCTTATGGTTGGTGTAAGGTTATAAATAGCTCTGAAATCGGGACATATCTTGTGATTGATAGTATATCTTACCTTAATGAATAATATTTTTTCCTTTCTTTCTTAGTGGTACGTAAAATAATGGTGCATCTTATGATCCATGGTGCTTTAGAATCTGTGAAATGTAGTGAAAGAGTGTGTGTGTGTGTGTGTGTGTGCACGATCAGTATCTATCAAAAGTCTGTTCCTTCTGCTTTTAATTCACTGCCAAAATTCCTTCCATATAAGAGTTGAATAAGATTTTTTTTTAAGTAAAAGTCTAGTAAAAGATAGAAGAGATAAATACTACAAGTAGAGAATTTTTTAAGTCATTAGGAAAATATCATGATTGAAATCACATGCAGGAGCAAAGTTAGGGGAGCTACAGAATCAAACTCTAAAGTTTTTGCTCTGTATGAAAATAGAAATAATTATTTAGAGTCTTCCTTAATAGTATTATGAAATTTCAAGAAATTCAGAAATACTTTCTAGTAACTGAAGCTCCATGGGGCAAGGGGAGAAAAAGTTATATTGTAACAGATGTGTGGGAATACCAAGCAAACAAAACTCTGAAAAGGATGCCTCCCCTCCTCCTCCTATTTTCTTCTTCCTCCTTTCCCTCTTCTTCCTTTGCTTCATTCCTTCCTTCTTCCCTTTTTCCTCTTGTCTTTCTTCTCCTTTTCTTTTCTTTTTTTTTTTTTTTGGCTGTTCTTTTTCCATCTCTTCTTTCTCCTCTGTGATGTTTGCCTCCTCCTCCACTCCCTCCACTTACTCCTCTTCCTCCTTCTCCATTCTATCCTCCCTCCCACTTCCTCTTCTTCCTCCTCCTCCACTTTCTACCCCCTTCACCTCACCTCCTTTACTTGCTCCTTATTCCTCCTCCCTATTTCTCCCTCCTCCACTTCCTCTCTTCCCCTTCCTCTATTTCTTCTCTTTTTCCTCCTCTTCTTCCTCCTCCATTTCCACCTCCTTTACTTCCTCCACTTCCTCCTCCCCTACTTCTTCGTCCTCCACTTCCCCTCTTCCCCCTCCTCAACTTCCTTTTTCCTTCTTCCCTACTTCCCCTCCTCTACTTCCACTCTTCCTTCTCCTTCTCTTCCTTCTCTCCCACTTCCACCTCCTCTACTTCCTCCACTTCTTCCTCTCTTCCTCCTCCTCCACTTCCTCCTCTTCCTCCACCCCTCTCCATCCTCACCACTGCTCCTTCTCCTGTTTACTTACCTTTTTCCCTCCTTCCATAGCCATAAAACTGCTAACTAAAGACCAGGATAGAAAACTCAAGAAGCTCCATTGCCCAAATCATTTAACATCTTACTTGCTTGGAGAATATGCTGTGGGGAAGGCACATTAAAAGATGGTAGTGTTCTGTTCCAGTGTGTCTTTTCTATCTTCAATTTATAGGATAGTATAGGACTCAGATTATCATAATGTCTTAGCTGGTATTACTTCAGAAATAAAATTGAAAACCTGTACCACATGTGTTTTTTACCCCAACTAAGATAGAAACCCAGGGTACAGTGCAGTGGGCATCTAGTCTTCTAGTAAATGAGGCTGGGTGGGCAGGTAGAGATTATTGAATAATACTACATCAGCAGCATTGAGGTTTGAATTTGGGGATAAATGTCAGCTTAGAGAATCTGAATACTTGCACAGGCTGAGAGTTTCTGCAGTCTTTTCTGCAGCTATCAAAAGTGCCCTGCTTTGCCTTTCCTCACGCCTCCTCCTGATAATTCTATTACTCAGGGGAAGGAGACCTAAGAGAGTGAAATGACTTATTACTCCATTAGGCAATGGGATGCTTGGGTTTTGACTCAGGCTGCTCAGACTGCGACAGTCCTGTCTTCTGTGGCAACCCGGATGCACAGGAAATCTGAGATTTTAAAGTTGTGAATTCAGTACTAACGTGAAAAATGCCACTTGTGTTGAGCTGAAACAGGCATGCTGATTATGTAACAGCTTCCAACACATTCCCTGCTGGTGGTGGGTTTTGACTGACATTTTATGGGCCTTATTACTCTTGAAAACAACACTAAAAATGCCATGACAAGCTCAAGATGAAAATATGAACACATGATCCTCTCCCTGCTGAACTAGAAAATGGCTTTTCAGAATTCTTCCTGGAAGAAGGTGGAAAAATAAAAGATAATCACATAGCTTCATAATGATAAGTCTTCTTTTGTCCCCAGAACGGGGAAGATCCTCATATCTTAGAGCAATTTGACATAGTCTAGATTCAAGGACTTCTCTCTGGGCTTCTTACAACTTACAAACAAATGCTGACTTTTGAAGTAGAGTGAATTGCATAAGACATAGATGGTTTGATAAATATTGTCTTTACAGTAGTGATTTAGTTTATTTCATAACTCTTTGGTAGAGGGAGTTCATCATTTTACAAAATAGAGATGGAAATGCAGCAGAAATTCAGATGCCATGAATGAATGAATGTAAGGTGATTTTTTTTTTTCTTCTATATACAACAAAGTTTCAACGTGGAATGGGACTTCAAAATGTCAGTGAGATATAAACGGCATGTTGCATTTATTTTAACTGAATTATTCATTCTGTCCAAGTACTTTAGAATAGCAAACACTCTGAATTACAACTGTAGTCTCTCCAATTTCCTTCTGATTTTATATAACCAAAATATACAGGCTTAAAGATGCCAGCCAGCATCTTTGGACTCTGAGTGATCGCTATCTGCTTTGTTACGTAATATAGTAATAGCAACAACAACAGAAATAATAACACTTATTGATTTATTGAGTTATTTTTTAACCCTTAAACCCAAGCAGCCTGGCTTCCATAACCAATATGCTATATTTTAGGGTTATTTCTAAAATCATGCTCAACTTAAAATGGGAAGGTGGTAGATTTGGTGTTATTTTCCCCCACGATGAGTGTGCTCTGCCCTCTGAAGAGGACACACATGGATGCCACACATTCAAACAGGTATGGGGAGAATAAGCACAGAATGAAGAACTATGTTTGTGAAGCCCTTTGAAGGAAAGACATTATGAAAATTTTTTTTTTCTTTTTTTTAAGGTTTTGGGTATATGGAGTTACAAATCATAGTACAATTGAGGCAGAAATTTTTCTGGAAGCACGTGTTTGGTGTTGGCAAAGCTTAAGTTGTTTTTAATAAACCTGTTTTCATGTAGAAATTACTATAAATGGGCCCCAGATGTTTGTTTTTAAGGAGTCTGCTTTTGATTGGCCAGCAAGATAAGAATGCACATGGTGATTGTTAAGAAGCAGCTGGTGTCAATTTAAGGGAATGATGTTCTACCCTCTTCTGCCTTGACCAGTCTAAGAGGAGCAACATCAATATTTAAAGTTATGTATTCAACATTCATTTATATATGCATATACACTAAGAACTTGATTACAGAGGTGATACATTTTATTCAATATAGAACTGTGCATACCCAGAATTTAAAAGAGTCTCCTTTTGCCTCGTCATTATAAAGTAACTGGAGGCATGGCTATTGCCATCCTATTCTGACACATTTTAACATCCAAAAACTCGAGAGGAAATTATGGTGAGGTTAAATATGACCTCTTTTCAGATGGAGTATGTTTATATGAATAGTCAAGGGAGATGGAAGATATATATATTTATATCTATCTATATCTATATATATATAATTCCTCATTATTAAGAACTTGAGAAAACTAACGAGTTATTTTTCATGGGCAAATAATGAGACAAAATCCTGATGAGATCTTTTTTGGATAACTGGTTTTTAATTCCATAAGCAATAAAGCTGCTGGTGATGGAATTATTTTAAATGCTGCCTTTTTGAAGATGGATTGATTATGCTTGTTCTTATCTCCTTTATCTTAATTTTAATTGTTATAGCATACCATACAGGGCACTAATCTTAATCAGTATGTACTTATGTAACCACCTCTGATTAAGATATAGAATATGTCCAACATCCCAGAATGCACCTTCATCACCTTCTCATTTCATCTTCTCCTTCATGCAAGGCAATGCTTATTCTTATTCTAAGCTTGTTCACCATCCATTAGTTTTGCCTGTTCTTCATATGCATGGACTCAAACGGTATGTCCTTTTTTGCATCTGGACTCTTTTGCTCAACAAAACATTTTTAAATTTATTCCTTTTGCTGCATATTCAAGTAGTTCGTTTTTAAAATCAAAGTATAGTATTCCATTTTATATATATGCTAGTATTTGTTTATCCATTCTTCTGTTGATAGGCATTTGAGTTTTTCCCACTCATAAGTTAGCTATTATGAATAAAACTGCTAAGGATATTCTTGACCCTGTTTTCGGGTAAACAATGGCATTCACTCATCTTGGGTATGTATCAGGAGTTGAACTGCTAGGCCATAGTGTAGGCATAAACATAGAATTTTGAGCATGCTAGTGGGAGTGTATTAGAATCTCACTGTGGTTTTAATTTGGATTTCATTAAGAATACTATTGAATACTTTTTCATGTTTAGCAGTCATTTAGATCTCTTCTTATGAGTGCTTCTTCAAGTCTTTTGCCCAATTTAGGATCAGGTTGCTGTTTTTGTTTTTGTTTTGTTTTTTTCCTCAATGATTTGTGATAGTTCTTTTATACTTTGGATGTGAGTCCAATGTCAGATGTAGACTATGAATATTATCGTCTCCTAGTCTGTATCTTGCCTTTTACCTCTCTTAATGTTAACTTTTGATGAACATTTCTTTCCTTTTAAAATTTTTTTTAAAGATTTTATTATTTGAGAGAGAGAGCATGAGCCGGGGGAGGGGCAGAAGGAGAGAGACAAGCAGACTCCCTGCTGAGCGCAGAGCCCAACTTGGGACTCCATCCCAGGACCCCAAGACAAGGACCTGAGCCAAAGTTAGACACTTAACCAACTGAGCCACCCAGGTGCCCTGAACAGAAATTCTTTATAAATTGGATTTCAATAAAATTATTTTTTCTGAGGTAATTAGTGATTGTGTCCTGCTTAGGAAAAAAGAACAAACATTTGCATATTCCATTTCTTGTTTTCTTATCCATTTTTCTTCTATGCTAGTGGTTTTTGAGTTCTGTAAGAGAAGTCTTTGACTATTTTGTTTATTCTGAAGCAAAATATTTTGAACAAACTTAATGTTCCTAATAACTTAGGGTCCTCATTATAAATAGTAATTACTACTGTCCAATGAATATTAGAGTACCCACCTTACAAGGATGATATATATGGTAACTGTAAGCTATTGCCTTATTGTTTATACTGTTGTACTATGATATTTCCTGGCCTTATTAAGGGAATAGGACTGTTACTTTTATGCTCGGTGGCCTTTGACACCTGTGTCCTAAGTTATTATATGGAAGTCCCAGGCAGGTAAGGTGCTTACCAAACATAATTGCAATCATCAGTTTTCCCTGTGTATAAAATTTTTAAGTTTATATCATAGACCAAAGTACATATTAGTTGATAATAATACTTATTTCTGAATAATATTGAAAAGCATTGCTCATCTCGCGTTAACATATAGACCCAGTGAAGTAAAGCAAAGTAAGCGATACTCCTTTTAAATGTGTGTACTATCATGCAGCTACTATGGCCAAATATACTGAAGTTCTCAGCCAAGTTCCTTCTGGACTCATCTCTCAATTTGTTGGTGGGTACATGTGTTAGAACAACAGTTCTCAGTCCTGGTTATTGATTAGCATCATCTAGGAAGCTTGTAAAAAATAAAGATGGTCAGCTACCAACCCAGGGGTTCCTCTAAATTACTTGGGCTGCGGTAGGTCATCAATGTGTTATAAAGGCCCACCAAAGATTCTAAGGGGCAACTTGGACTGTGGTTCTCCTAACTATTTGCTTACTGCAGTGTTACTCAGACTTCAACTATTTCCTTAGGGCAGTGTGACGCAGAATTGCTCACTGGAAGGGCTTGTTAATGCATAGATTGCTGGGCTTCACTGGCAGAGTTTATGATTCAGTAAATCTGGATTGGCCCACGAATTTGCATTTTTAGAAAGTACTAGATCATGTTGGTACTGTTCACTGGGGACTACAGCTCAAGATATTTATTGCCCTTTATTGGCCATCCTCATCCTTTGCCTTTTCAGATCTGCTACTTTTAGCCCTGGCATTCAAATTCTGTTTTTGTTTTTCACTGTACTAAAAAATGTATTTATTTTCTCACTTTGTCAGAGAGAGCTTTAGGACTGACTATGTATTACTTGACCTCTTTTCAAAAGAACTAAGTATCGTCTTCAGTGTAAGCTGTGAAATGACTTTTGCTAATAGATATGTCATGTCTAAGGGTGAATATATGTCAAAAGAGAGGGATTTGAGAATGAAACCTAGATGCAAGTGTAGATCACCTTAGAGCCATTCAGCCAGAAAATCAGGTTACAAAATTATAACACACATCTTCAGTTTAAAAAAAAAAAAATCTCTACAGGAATAGAAAAGCATGTGGTCTGCAAACACCAGATAGCAATAGAATCAAGGGTGTTTGGGGTTATTAATGATTTGATGGCTTTTTTTTTTTTTTAAAGTCTATATGTTCTGGTTATTTTTTCCTCTAACAAACTTTGGTCATAAAAATTAAAACAATTGAAATGCTTAATAGAAACAAGAGGCATTCATTCAGCAGAGATTTCATGAAATGACCTTTACCCACAACTATACCGATACCAGTAGTCTCAGAAGGAGAATAAGACATTTTACAAACACAGGAACTTACAGTTCTATTGAGTAGACAGGAACTCCAGTTTATATTTTCATAACATTTAGCAAGACATTGAGTCTCCATGTAATAGTAAGAAAAATATATAAAGACATTAATGATCATTGACTGTGGAAGATAATTTCTTAGGATGTTGGTGCCTTTGATTTTTTTTTTTCCTAAAGAAAACTTGAAAGGATTTGGCTTGGTAAAAGTTGCTTTTAACTTGAATCTACACCTTTTATTTTTGAAGTCTTAAAGAGTTTTACTCATTTATATTAGATTCAGCTGGATAAGGATCAGTTCTTTTCATTTTAGGTGATGGGTCTGCTAAGAATGAAAGGATACTTTGTTCACTGGAAGCATAGAAATCTTTTAAAAATAAATGAATTTTGACTTCATTAACAACCATTAATGTACAGATCTCAAAAGGTAACAAGAACATATTTATAAATTAAATCTACTCTTCTGTTGACATACAATCCTTGTCTTCCTCCTCCTCCTCCTTCTTCATCATCATGGTCATCATCATCATCATTATCATATATTCATCAATAATGTCATTATCATTGTCACAATATATAGTATATATGGCTATTAAATTCTAAAGTCAGCCTATAAGGTGAAAGCCATGTTAAGTCAAAATGAACCTTGCAAGTCTTTTAGGAGGCTCTGTATTGGAGATCTACATTTCTCAATAGGTTCAGCAGAGCTCTGTAGAGGAGGCTGTTTCTTCAGTTGAACCCCAGATAAAATGATGGGGTTGTATTCATAGCCATGTTGTATAAAAAAAACAAAAACAAAAAACTAAAACTAAAATAAAAGCAAAACAGTGTCTTTAAGTATTCTTAGGTTATTCTTGATGTATTATGAGATGCTCACAGTATGAAAGGTGCTTGGGAACTAAGTACCACTGAAACAGTTAATCCAGATCCCCTAGCCCATGCAGATTGAGCTGCAAACTCCAACTGACGCTAATAGGCGAAAAGGCGATAATGTAGCTAAATTACTTATTTCTCCTCCCCCACTCCTCCTCTTCTTGGGTCCAAATAGCGATTACTATGTCATAAATCATCTCAGAATTTAGGAGCTTAAAGTAATGCAGCTTTATATCTCACAGTTCTGTGGGTTGACTGGGCTCAGCAGGGAGGTTCTCACTTAGCGTCTATCATGCAGTTGCAGTTAGAAGGTTTCTGGGGCTGACGTCATCCAAAGGCCAAACTGAACCGGATACTCGAGATGGTATTCTCACTCACATGTCTGGGATGGCTGGAACATGTTTCTCCACACAACCTCTTCACATGACCTGTTTGGGCTTCCTCACAGAATGGCAGTCTCAGGGTAATAGGACCTCTTACGTGGCATCTAGTTTTGCCTACCGTGAACATTTTAAGGAGCAGGACACAGAAAGTGCCAGGCTAGTTAAGGGGAGTAGCATAGTGTCCCATCTACTGAGCTTTCCTGGTCAAAGCAGTCACAGAGCACCTCGATTCAAGAGATGAAGAAATAGGCTTCTCTTCCTGATTGGGGTCACAGTGCAGAAGAACATGTGGGCTGGGGGGTGTTAATGCAGCCATCTTTGGAAAATACAATCTGCCACCATCCATGCTCCCCTAGTCCTCCTTCCTTTCCCCTGACTCCTCCCTTTCCTCTCTTCCCTAAGCATAGGGTTGAATCTGGGTAAAGTAAATGTATAGGTGATTTAGCATAACGATAGCACTTTCTATTATATTTAGTGCTTTACATGTGTTTTACTTACTAAATAAACCTTTATTTACATATTAGAGGTCTAGTGACCAGAAATAAAATGGAACTATTTTGTTTAGTGGTTCTATATATACTACAAGGAATTTGAGGAGACTTAGTAATTACAGTTTCAAAATAATCAAGAATATGCCCTTGAAATATTCCCTGGTATTCCATTTCAATTCCAGGGTATAGAACAGAATAGTTTGGACTCATTTAGGAAGAGTGCTTACAATTCCCATCTTATTCTCTGTACACATGAAGAGAATTCTAGAGGCATAGATGCTTTATCAGTTTGAATGGATTCATCTTGACACGACTGACTAGGGAAGACATCACTACTCATTGTCATTCAGGTGTGCTTCATTAAATGGTGTGTCATTTAGAACTTCAACAGCCAGAAACTTGCTGCTATTTTTTCATTCATTGAGACAAGTTGGTATGGAAGCTACTGGGATAATTAAGCAATGTTTTATATACTATTCACAGTTGTTAAAGCAGTTATATATTATGTATTATTATATATTATATAATTAAATATTATATATTTAAAAATATTAATAAGTTCAATAATTAATAATTATATATAAACAATAATACAGTAATATACTAATTATGAATTACCTTTATAATAATATATTATATATTAAGAAATATATATATTTCTTTGTTTATTCATCCTCATATGAACTATGTTATTTTTATCCCCATTATACAGTTGAAGAAATGAGGTTCAGAAATTCATCCTAGATCATACAGTTAATTAATGGTCATGTGTTTTGGTCAGTGTTCTAAAGTTCTGTTATGTCACATTGACACACAAAATAAATATCCTCAGGATTAGCTAAAGTGCTTAAGAGGTCAGTATTTACTTTTTATGAAGTGGCAGAGGAAGGTCTTTGCTTTGCTGTCTTTCTGTTTAGACAGTGATAACTTGATTATGGAAATTCTGCTGGAAGAGAAATCAGGTAAGTTTTCAAAGAGACATTATTTGGGAACAGTGTGAATTAACTCTGAGTCCATGGGATTATTTGATGCTGCTATTTATTTTCCTAGCATTTAGAATGCTCTTGTGGCTTTTGCTGCAAAAGAATATGCTCGTCTTCCTTGCTCAAAAATAAATAAAAAGATGTAACTCTGAAAGGCCATGAAACTAGCACAGGAATTGTGAAAATTTGTTATCCTTTTTTTTTTTTTTAAGATTTTATTTATTTATTTGAGAGAGAGAATGAGAGAGAGAGCATGAGAGGGAGGAGGGTCAGAGGGAGAAGCAGGCTCCCTGCTGAGCAGGGAGCCCGATGCGGGACTCGATCCCGGGACTCCAGGATCGTGACCTGAGCCAAAGGCAGTCGCCTAACCAATGAGCCACCCAGGCGCCCCAAATTTGTTATCCTTACCAGCCATAAAGTGGGGCAGTAAAATTATTGTTCCATTTAAGAAGTACTTACTGTGGCCTTCTGTATGGAAGACAATATCAAGTACTTTGGGAGTAACATATATGAAAAAGCACAATTCTGCCCTTGAGGAACTTAATTTTAGTAAAAATAAAAGACAGTTTTATGGTTAAAACAGAACAATGAAAGTGACATGTGAAGTATATGGCATAGAATGAGATTTGTAAAAGGGGAGAGTTCACTTCTAGCTCCCAGAGAATTCTGGAAGCTTGCAAGGGGTGATGGTATTGGCTTTGGAAGTTGGAAAAAATAGAGAAGAAATTGGATACCTGAAAAAAATGTGGACATCATTATAGCAATAAGAAATGATAGATTGAACTAGGGCAACAGCCAGTGGGAAAGGGTCAGGAGGAAGTTTAAGTAAGAAATATGTGGAAGAAAGTTCCATGGGACTTAACAGTTGATTGGATATAGTGCTTAAGAGAGTAGGAGATGGTAAATTTTTGGATTTGGGTCACCAGAAAGTTGTTGGTTCTGTCATGCATATAGGGAAATGACAATGGATGGAAAGTATATCACAGCAGAAAATATATGACCTACGTAGAAGCAGATAATTCAAGAAGCATTTATTTATAAAGGAATTGTTTCTGAATATTTGAGTATGGCGGCTACAAGGGATAGTGCAGTAACTGGGCCTTAGCAACTGATTTATACCGTGCTAAACCTGAATGCACAAGGGACCAAAAAAGAAAAACAAAAACAAAAAACCCAATTACCTGAACCTAGGAGAGTCCTGTAGAGACAGCCATATTGCAGTAAGTGACTTCTAGTTAAAGAAAACTCACAGCCCAGGGGCGCCTGGGTGGCTCAGTCGGTTAAGCAGCTGCCTTCGGCTCAGGTCATGATCCCAGGGTTCTGGGATCGAGCCCCGCATCGGGCTCCCTGTTCAGCAGGAAGCCTGCTTCTCCTTCTCCCTCTCCCACTCCCCCTGCTTGTGTTCCCTCTCTCGCTGTGTCTCTCTCTGTCAAATAAATCAATAAAATCTTTAAAAAAAAAAAAAAGGAAAGAAAAGAAAACTCACAGCCCAAGGCAACTTTCTAGGAAAGGAGGAAAGAGAATATTTACCTTGATCTCACCCTTCATCCCTACAATCTCTGTTGCTGAAGCCAGCTGGAGGCCCAAGGGCAAGGGAGCCCTGTTGATGTAGTCTGTATCCGCAACTTCCTGGGACACAGAACAGAGTGGGCAAATAGATGGAGGTATGGTGATGCCTTGCAGATTGTGTGAACTGTGGAATTGAGCCTGAGTGGGTCTAGAAGAGCTGTTTGCACAAAGGCATATTGCACACACACATACGCATACACACACACACATAATGACAGGCAAAGCCAGATCTTGGAGAATAGGTTTATTTAGAGCAGATTTCTTCACTTTGGCATGATTCACATGTTGGGCCAGATAATTATTTGTTTTGGGGGGATGTCCTATGCATTGAAGGATGTTTATTTAGCAGCATCCCTGGCCTCCTCACACTAGATACTAGTGTCACCCACTCCCCCAAGTTTTTGACAATGAAAAATGTCTCCAGACATTGCCAAATTTCCCATAGCAGTGAGTGGGAGGAGGGCGGGGAGCAAAAATCACCCTCCATTGAGAACCACCAATCTAGAGGAATCAGCAATTTGAGAGAAGAAATGGATACTTAGGGAGAGAGTGTTATGAAAGCCTGACAGAGAATGATCAAAGTAGGTGTTGCCAATCATGGAAATGCCATAGAAAATTCTATGTGGGGACTAGATTCTGTCAAGAGGCAGAAAGGAGGGGCATCTGGGTGGCTCAGTCAGTTAAGTGTCTGCCTTGGGCTCAGGTCATGATCCCAGTCCTGGGATCGAGCCCCACATTGGTCTCCTTGCTCAGCGGGGAGCCTGCTTCTCCCCTGCCTGCCGCTCCCTCTGCTTGTGCTTGCTCTCTCCCTCTCTCTCGATCTCTGTGTCAAATAAATAAATAAAATCTTAAAAAAAAAAAAAAGAGGCAGAAAGGATCTTACAGGCTGAGATGGGCAAATGGTGCATGGGGGCAGCCAGTGTGGCTCTAACTTGGCAGCAGACAGGAGAGAGGGAGAATGTCAACTCTCAACAGGTGGGCTTATGATTTGTTTGGGGGTGGAGAGAATTGAACATCCTGGTTGGCTATGGGGGGGAAGCCAGTGAAAGAGGGGGCTCAGAGGTCATCGTGAAACTAACACTGAGCACAGAGCAGGTACCGGCGCCTCCTAAGGGCTTTAATGTGCTAGGATGTTTGTAGTCAAATGCTCTACCCTTGAGCTATACCCCCAAATGTGCTAGGATGTTTGATCCTCACAACCACTCCTGGAGGTTGTCAGGGTGGGTGCTCTTATGATCCCTGGTAGCGATGATGGAACTGAGGCACACAGCGTTTTCTTACATAGAGCGGTTATTAATACAGAGTCTTTACTTACACAACTAGTACATGATAAGGTGGTGTTTGAACATGTGCTGCCAAGGAGGGAACATTCCAATGGCAAAAGAGGGGTGCATGTCAAACACACAGACATAAGGAGAAATTAAGCAAAAGTATGTACATATTTGATGTGTAACAGGAGGGGACTTACAGTTCCAGTTTTGAATCAAATGAATTGTCTCAAGAAAATGGTGTCTGAGGCCTTTTGCAGAGGCTAGAAACACGGAGGCCATAACTGATTTAGAATAGACCCAAAGGGAATATTCCCAGAGAGATGGCTCCTGCTTTAAAATATTCCACTTGTTCTGATTGTCCACAAATGCTTCTCGGCTAAGTTCAAAGAATTCATTGTTATTGTGCAGTTGTTTTCCTCACTGCCATGTGCATTTGCTTCCTGTAACAAACTGCCACAACACTGGTATCTGAAAACAACACAGATTTACTCTCTTATAGTTCTTGAGGTACAAGTCTGAAATCAGTTGAACTGGGCTGAAGGCAAAGTGTTGGCAGGGTTGGTTTCTTCCAGAAGCTCTGAGGGGAAAATCAGTTTCCTTGCCTTTTTCAGCCTGTGCTGGTTGCCTATATTCTTTGGCTTGTGGTCTCTTTCTCCAGCTCCAAAGCATATTACTCCAATCTGCTTCCATCCTTGTCATCACATTGCTTTCCTCTGACTCTGACTCTTCTGAGTTCCCTCGTACAAGGACCATGTGATTGAACTGGACTCATCCGGATAATTCTAGACAGTCTCCCTATCTCAGCGCTCCTTAGTTTGATCAATCTGCAGAGTCCCTTTTGCCATGTAAGCATTCACCAGTTCTAGGGATTCGGATATGGGGGCGCTATTTTCAGTCCACCACGATTGGTTTCTCGAGTTTAATCTAAATGGATGGAAAGGTGTTTTAGCCTAGAGGTTAAGGACATAGTCTTTATTGCTTGGGTTCACATCCTAGCACTACCACTTCCAGCTCTGTGTCCTCAAGTCAGTTATTTAACATCTCTGTGCTTCTACTTCCTCATCTGAGAAATGGGGATAGTAGCATTCTCATCTCTATTGTTTTTTGGGGATCAAGGAAATGAATGCATGTATTTTGTGTAAAATATAATGCTGACCCTAGCTGAGTATTCAGTAAGTATAATAAATTATTATTCTCAATTATTTTATGCAAACACATTTTCACTAAAGCATTTAATTAGAAGAGTACTGTCCATTTGATTAGTTATTAAATTAAGCCATTTCTCTAAAAGCAAAGGCCACATGCTCATTCCAGCTGATATTATAAGGAAATGGAAAAATAGGGTTTGCATCAATATAGTTCCCCTGAATAAATATAGATAATTACCTTCAAATTAGCCCAAGGTCAGAATTGGCATTATTTACAGTCTAGGAAAAAGCCTGCTACATCTTTCTTTTAAGGAAAAAAAAAAAAAAAAAAAAATAATAATAATAATAGCCTTGCCTACCCAGGGCAAAGCAAACAACAAAACTTTGGGCAAATCTTCACCAGACATAATATATCAGGTCAAGCTTTTTAACATGCCAAATGAAAAAAAAAATCACTATAGAAGCCAACTTGTTTTTTTCATTTTATGCTATTTTCCTTTGGCCTCTGATACTTTATGATCTTTTTAGGTCTAGGCTAGTAGGTAATATATAAGAGCAAGAGTTCTGAAATTAAAAAAACGAGAGAGAGAGAGAGTGATTCCAACACACGCAAAAATACATACACACAATTAGTATCTGGAATGACCTGAAGACCAAACTGGGCAAACTGGAATGGTTGGTTATCCTAGGTGTGTTCTTGGGCAAGTCACTTATCCTCTACACCTCAGCTTCCTCGGCAGGAAACTGGTGATTATGATACCCATAATATAGGATATTGAGTGAAACAAAAGAGATAATGAAGATTTTATTTATTTATTTATTTATTTATTTATTTATTTATTTATTTATTTGACAAAGAGAGGGAGAGCAGCAGGCAGAGGGAAAGGGAGAAGCAGGCTCCCCACTGAGCAGAGAGCTGACTGACTTGGGACTTGATCCCAGGACGCTGTGATCATGACCTGAGCTGAAGGCAGATAGATGCTTAACCAACTGAGCCACCCAGGCACCCAAAAGAGATAATGAATGTAAAGTTGCCCACCTGTTCCTAGCACACTATAAGTGATGACATGAAAGAATGGTGATGGTGGTGGTGGTAATGGGGATCATAGTGGGAATAAAAAGAAAACAGTGAAATAACACATTTTATTATGTTGTGAATAATGAAATATCTATTCTATTCTAACATGCAAACAGTGAAATAACACAACTGGCAAGCCTAATCTGGGGAGAAAAAAAAAACACAAGAAAATCATTAATTTTATGATTTAGAGTATGGCTAACAGCTAATTATGTATTCTGTTAAATTTATTTTCAAATAGCACCAGTATAATGGTATTGTAGGAAGAAAACACCATTTAAAATTATGTTATTTTATGTGAAACAAACTTTCAAAGCTCATTCTTGCCTGTGTTCACATTCAGGTCTCAGATTCTTCTCTAATGCATGCTTGGAGGGAGACTGACATGGAGCCTGCTTTCCACTTTGTGATTAAGTCAACCAAAGTTGACGAGCCGTAACTAGAACCCAGTGGACTTGATTTTTCCCTCAAGCTGCCATCATTTTAAAGAAGAACCTAAGATCAGTTGTTACAAGAGAGAGAATTCACATGCAGCATATTTGATTTTGAGAGGTTTTTCCATTTCCCACAGAAATAAAAAGATAAAAAAACATGTATAATATATATATATCCATTCAGTACTAAATTATTCTACATTAGAACACAAGTACTTTGAAATTTCTATTGAAGTGGCCTCGCGTGTCCCTATCACAGAAGTAAACCATCCCCCCTTTTTCTCCCTAAGGTGGCGAACTCAACCAGATTTTTAGTGTTATCAGAAACCGCTAAGGAGTCACAAACCATTACTTCTACAGGAAATGGCCAGTGTAATTAAATCTTTTATCCTTTCTGACTTCCCTAGTGAGCTATTATCTGTCACTGGGCTCCATACATATTTGTTGGTCATCAGCCACCATCTAGTTATGTAACCTTGAAAAGGTCACTTACAGTCTCCAGATTTTAGATTTTTCCCCACAAAAGGAGGAAGGAGTACACAAATGCTCCTGAGGGTCCATCTCACCTCCAGAACCCAATGCCACGGTTCTGTAATGGTTTAACAACCTGGTGAATGTGTGAAAGTATATGAGAAAGAAGAAAAAGATTCCAGCTCTGCAAACTCTTTTCTCTCTCAGGTTGCATAAAAACTACCTAAGTTGCCCATGGTTTGCAAAGGATGGCATCACTATTGGTATTTTAATGAACACAAGATTATGGGACAATCTGTGAAAACATTTATTTCTAACTATTCTTCAGGGATTGATCTAGAATAGAATGTGCATGTGGGCAAATATTGGATTCCAGTGAACTATATACTTCCATTGTATTTTGAAATATAACTTTGCATAAAAGAACTGACGAAAAAGTCATTATAGTTTTACTATTCGTTGGCAGCAAGAGGAAAAGAAATATTCTCTGAAAATGAACAAGAATGCCCTGTTGACAGATTTTTTTAAGAAGAACATAGTTTAAATTGCTTATTCAAAGAAGTCTAACTCCTAATACTTTGAGTTTCGTGGAAAAATAAATGGTTTTTTGATAAGTTATATGAATTCTGTTTTGACATAAATGTCAATGTTTGACTGGAGTTTTTTTACAAATGTCACTCTGGGAGGTCACCTAGTTCGATGAATCATTTGCTTAATGAGGAAACTTAAGTTGTCATTTTTATCATTTGCTCTCACATGGGAGATCCTTCAAAGAGAAGCTAATCATTCTGATAAAACAGAAGAATATGAACTTTGGAACTAGACAAAACAGATTTCAGTTTGCCACTAAATTAACTGTGTGGCACTGGTATGTTCTCAAAACCCTCAGAGCTTTGTGTCCCCATCTGTCAGTGGGGATGATAATACCTTCTTTTCAGGACTATTGCATGGATGAGGTAACACATGAAATCTTTGTACCAGCCCCTGCCATGTGACAATAATAGTAATAGCTAATATGTATTTAGTGCTTATAGATGGCCAGGTACCTTTCTAAATACTCATGATATATAACCTTATATAATCCTCACAACAACCCTGTAGATGGGTGCAATCATTAATCTCATTATATAATGAAGAAACAGGGGCAGAGAACTTACATAGTTGGCCAAGATCAAGTAATGATTAAGCAGTAGGACCAGATTTCAAGTCCCCATAGTCTTTTACTCTAATGACCATATTTGTGACATTGTACTATCCTGTACCTGGGCAGATTCTTAGGAATTGGTCACCATTTTTATTGACTGGGATAATGTACATAAAGCACTGAGTTTAGAACCTGGCTGGGAATCCAGGTGTCTTTCTGGTTTTCTCTCTCACTCACCATGGACAATCAAGCCATGAGCAAGTCATTCTATACTCTTCTCTTAGACCTCCCACTACCTCCCTTCTGTCTAATTTACTTTATATTCACTGTCTTCACCCTAATCCGAGCCCCCATTCTCTCTTCTTCCAGGCTAGGGCAGAAGTCTCCTCCCAGCAAGCCTCCTCAGCCCTGTGGGCTCCCTCCCCTCTCCTCCAGAGTATAGTCAGAGGGATCCTTGAAAAACAGAAGCACATATATGTATGTGCTAACTTTAATATTTGGGGCAGCTTCCCATTTCCCGTGGCTCTTAGGAAAAAGACGGGGGTCCCCATCATGGCCTGCAAGGTCCTGCATTAAGGTGAGCCAGGTGAATAAATAAAGTCCTCCAATAATGATAGGTAGTGGTGATGTTGACAGTCTGAATGGTGTTCCGTTGGTAGTAATGAAACCCTTCTTAGGGAGATGTGACTTTTGATATGCAGAATTCATGTAAGTCATTGGAATGTACTACTATTTCTGACTTGTGGAAACTGGCCTGGTTTCTAAGGCACAGCCCACAGGCCTGACCTCCATTCAAGGGGATTCCCTCCTGCTATTAATATTAAGGACAGATACTGAGCAGATGTCAGCGACTGCTTAAAAGGGCTGGAAACTCAAATACCTACCCAAGCACAATAGCTCTCTCCGCTGAAAAGGCTTTGTGATTGCTTTGTTTTCTTTCCCCTTAAAGAACATGATTTCAAATTACCCCCTTTGGGTTTTAGAGCTGCCTTGGAGTTTAATTTTAATACAATTTCATGTGTATATTGTAACACCAGAGTTTGGAGGGTAAGAGGGTACAATGGGTCTGTTAGGATGGGCCCCAGGATGGGCTTGAGCACAGAGCTAGCAATAGACTGATTAGTGGTAAAAGAGAATAGTCTTTTTTTGTTTTGTTTTGTGGGGTTTCTGATTAATTTTTGTTTTGTCTTTTTTTTGTTTGTTTACTGAAACTCAGGTATCACTTCCCTTTGGCTGGCTAGCAAAGCCAAGAACATCCTGAGTAATAAAGATGTGCTCAGTTACTTTTGCGGCTTGGAAGCTCCCCTTTCACTTTTTATTTCTCTCCTTTTTTTCTCCAAGAACCTGAGAAGGAAGTCCTGCAGTAATAGATGAGTGGGCACTGTGTTGGGGACAGGTCTTGGGAGGCATTCAGTCAGGAAGGAGTAAATGGAGTGAAAGAGCAAGAAGATTTTCTGTTTGTACGCCACTTACCATGCTCCACTCTCCCTCCAAGCTTTTTGGCTTAATGATCAGATTGTGTTGCTACCAAAGGCCAAATAAGGGTAAAAAAGAAATGGCAGTTCCAGATTCTGCCATCCTTTCATTGTCTATGGGAATAAGTCACCTTTAAAATGTGACAGCAGTGTGACACTACCGATCATCTAGCATTATCTAACACATGACACTTCACTCAATTGCATTTTGAGGTCTTCAGTCATTCAGTCACATTTTCACCTTGGGATGCCAAGGCAAACGCTAGTTCTGAACTTTGCCTCTTGAACTACATTTTCCTCCATAATACCCTTTTGAATTTTCTATAGGTGTCTTCATTATTGGCATGCGGAGGAAGAAGTTCACCCTAGTAACTGTCTCTGATTTCTAGTGGAGTGATCATTTGTCTTCTCTATTTGCCTTCCTTGGACCTGAGCAGTGGGGTGTGTGTAGGAAGCTCTGTATCCACTTAACAAGCCTTTAAGGTCCCAACAGCAGAGGACTGCTTATTGGGGCCACTCATAAAAGGCTCACCTTCCAAAGGAAACTTGTCAAGGCCCAGTTGTTGGCAAGATGGATGAGCAAGTGCTTCCAGTTAATGGAATAGCTTTTTGGTGATTTAATGAAGGTGGTTTGAAATCTTCAGTGGATTCATCTTTAGTGATTATTATATTTTTAAAGGCTGATAAATGATTATGGTTTTCCCTAATCTAAGAAAGGCCAACTATCACAAAGCCTGTACTAAGGTATTTGGGAGTGGTCATACCCTATGGCCTTTAGTTTGAAGATTGAAAATAACCTTTGGATTTTATTTTGATAAGGAAGTTGTTCTCAGTGGAGAGAGACCTCATAGTTGGCATAGAAATAGCTGCTGGGCTATTCCTGGGCCATTGAAGACATGGCACCTGGCCCAGTCTGAATGGCTGTTCCCTCCTGGTTGCCTGTTTAAATAAAGGTCAAGAAAAAAATTCCCTTTCTTGCTCTAGACTTCAGGAAGAAATAAGGGAGCGACCACAATGTTATCTTAAAATGAGCATTTCCTTTTTCTTTAGGCATCTTTTTATGGCCCTAATTAAAGTTAATGAATGTCCCAAGTGTATGACAAGTGTTGAATGCAATATAGTTCACCTGAGGTTCCCTGTGGTTGCACACTTTTAGGGAAAATGCCCTTCAGTTCCCGCAGATCCATTGTTAGGCAATCCCTTAATTATAGACTTTATCTTTCCAAAGCATTCAAATCACATGTTAGCCAAATAACTTAGATGCCTTTCTAAGTGCTAGAGCTCTTAAGTCAAGTTAGCAAAAGAGGCTAAAGTTTAGGTAAATAAAAGGGCGTGTTTCACAAATGATTCTTCACCTTAGGTGTTTATGGAAAGACTCTGAGAAGCCTTTGAAAACAACAAAGGCTTTTAAAAAAAAATCTTATTCTGAGCCCCCAAATGTAAACATAAATCAGCTAAAAGGAGAGCTTCTCTGAGCCAGGGGGAGGGTTGGAAGGAAGAGGGAGAAGTTGGGGAGCATCTGGGCTCACCTTGGCCAAGTTGCCTCTGCTAGATGTTTTAGGCTCACCCCCGGCTCCCCCTCATCACCTCCTCAGAATCTTAGGAGACCACAAAACCAAATCCTTGTTCAAAGGCACAAAATTTCTATGGCCTGCAAATATGTGAAATATGATTTGGCACTGAATTCTTCTTAGGACCCTACGATCCTTTTAGATGGCATGGCTATATTAAAGGGTGAACTGAGTCTTCAACACATTTACCCAGAACTCCTGTGTAAAAAACAAGGGGTAGTATCCTTACCCTCAAGCAGTAAATATTCCATTCCTCTGAAACTGTCATTTTCCAAAGAATTTTGGAATTGCCTATGGCCTATTTAAAAGCCATAGGAAAAACATTAATTTCATTCTCTTTTATAGTCCCACCTCATTTTTAATCCTTAGGCGTAGCAGTATTTCCAGGTGTTAAAGGAGGGATTTTTGAGTCTCAAATCTAACACCTGGTTTGTGGCAATTGTTTTACCTCCTAAGGGCCTCAGCTTTCTCATCTTTACAATGGGATCATAATCAAACCTGCTTATAAGGCTGCCCTGAGGATTAACAATAAAGAATATAACCTAGTCCTTATCAACTAGTGAGCATTCAGGAGTTACCTACTATTATTATTGATGTTGTTGCTGTCGTTATTATTAAATAACTTGTTCACATACTTTTTCTCACTAGACTTGGCTCTGAATTCACTCAGACTGTTCTGAAAAATCAAATGGATCTTCAGTGTGCAATTTTTAAAGTCACTATTCCAGAGGTTTTGAAGAATTAGTTACAGAGTCTGAAGGCATTTCCAAAAATAGGTTGATCAGAGAAGATGTGTTGAATGTTTTCCAGCCTCTGAAATGTCCATTTCCAAAGGAGATGATGCTGAGGAATATGTTGTAAAAGAACAAAATTTGGTGTACTCTGTAAACACATTTCATAGTTTTTGCACCATTTCCTTGTTTCACTAACTTGTCAAATACTTGTTGAATATATCTTATATGCATGATATGTGCTAGAGTCTCTGTGAGGTCCCAAGTTATATAACTCTTCAGAATGCTTTTAATAGGATTCATTCATGGCCAGGACTTAAGATACATGGTAACATCTCAGAAGTTTCAGAAATTGATTCATTGCTAGTCTGAATTCAGGAAGAAGGAAGTCTTCAGAGTGAATCTTGCAGCTGGGAGAAGTGGAAAATTCCCTCTTCCACTTGTTCTCAGGATGTGCTCCTGTGACTTCTGTGCCTGGAAATAGAAAGATCTCGGTTCATGTGGAAGATCTCGATGAGTATTTTCCAAAAGTTAAACTTTACAAATATCAAGGATACTCATCCCCCCGAATTTATGGTAACAGGGGCAAGGCAGCCAAAGTCTTTCCTGAGATGGGGGGGTTTACATTTTCCAGATGAATTTAATTCTCTTACTGTTTGTCTTTGTAACCCCCCCCCCACGCAAAAAAAGAAGAACTTCTTCAGAAGCTCCTGGAGGAATCTGTGTCTTCGAGTGACATTCATGCTTCATGTAATGCTTGTCTCTGAAGATGTAATTTATTTTACTGCAGACTAAAAACTGCAGATTTGGTATATCTGAGTGGCCTGTCAGTACCCACACCTGGGATTTGCACTGACCATTCTTTGCATGGGAGCTCATTTTCAAAGGCCACAAATCCAACATCAGTGCTGGCTTGAAAACTAACAAAGCTCATTTTTAAACATAACTTCCTCTGGTAGGAAGCTGATGAAATAAAGGGGATCATCTGTGAGTTTTATTTTTAAAATTTCATTTAAGGGATGCCTGGGTGACTCAGTTGGTTAAGCGTCTACATTCAGCTCAGGTCATTATTCCAGGGTCCGGGGATGGTGTCGCACATTGGGCTCCTTGCTCAGCAGGGAGTCTGCTTCTCCTTCTGCCTGCAGCTCCCCTAGCTTGTGCTCTCTCTCTTTTTCTCTGACAAATAAATAAATAAAATCTTAAAAAAAAAATAAAAAATAAATAAAACATCTATGTCCAGAATTCTTCAGAACATTTAAAAATACTCTTTAATATTGAAATTATTCTAAATAATTCTGTGGTTTTTCACATGGCAGTATGCATTTGTAGAAAATAATAAAGTCTTCATAGATTTGAAGAAGGAACAGATAAGATTGTATTTATTAAAATAAAAGCACTGCTTATACAGGTGTATTCATCAGTGAGCATTCTGTGACTACTTAGTATGTACAGAGTAATGTCAAGATATATGTGTATAAGTGAGTGTGTGTTAATTGCATAACTTAATGTCAAAATATATGTGTATAAGTGAGTGTGTGTTAATTGCATAACTTAAAAAATAGTCACCTTATGGTAACATATAGAATATAGTCTTTTGGGGGAAAAAACCCTAGTTATTTATATATATTTATATATATGGCTCTTCTGGATGCAGGAGTGATATATAAAAATGTTATATAATGGAATAATCAGTGGACGAACCTGACAATGTTTTAAGAATAGAGAAATATCCTGGGTGAAGGAAACTCATCTCGATTTTGATTTGGATCTGATTAATAACTTTAAAAGAAGTGATATTCTCTGGAAACCTTAATGAGCTGTGGTCACAGCTATAACCATTTGGATCCAAAATCAGTGATTTAAAATGATTCTCAGGGGTGCCTAGTTGGCACAGTCGGTTCAATCTTGGGTTTAGCTCAGGTTATGATCTCATGGTCATGAGACCAAGCACTGTGTCAGGCTCCATGCTCAGCGTGGAATCTGCTTGAGATTCTCTCCCTGTCCTTCTTCCCCTCCCTCTCATGCTCTCTCTCTCTCTCTTTCTCTTAAAATAAATAAAAAAAAATTTTTTTAAATGATTCTCAGGGTGGGTCAGTTTTGATACATAGTTGATGGGTTGGATGAGGCAGAAATTTAAACTGATCATTTCCCCGGGATCCATCTGTTAGTCTGGGGTTTCAGTTGAAGCCATAAATCCTGAACTTCAGAGAGGAGCCAGCTTCCCTGTCAATGAAAGAGTTTTGGAAATGTGATCATTGTGAGGGTTAATAGGTGGGAGATAGATAACAGATTTTTTAAAATATGAATTTAGACCTTTGGGAAGGATGCGGATTGAACAGTGCTAAAGAAGGAGGGACACGATTTGAGTGAGTTCAGAAGCTGAGGATGTTTATTTTGTAAGTTGCAGATTTGCCAGCCTGCTTTATTCAGACACCTTTGGAGGCAAGGGGTCAACTCTGCCAGGACCTGGAATTTTCGCTGAAAAAAACCTACATAAGGCCCTTGTTTCTGCAAGGACCAAGAGAACTGTGGACAGTGTTCCTTAACTTTAATATGTAGAGTAACTTCAATAGTCTGAAACTCTAATTAGAGGCTTTTAGCTGGGGTGAGGAGGGAGGAGCTCAATGAAAGGTACTGAAAGAAAAAGGGTATCTCCTATTACTCGTATGCTTTGCTCTGGGATCCCCTTAAATCACAGAGGGGGTGGGGTGAGTGAGCATAGGAACATATCTGTTGTTGAGATTGCCCAGCATTCTTCATTGGGCACTCAAAAAAAGGTTCTAACTGTTCATAGAAGTAGAAGCTGGGTAAATGAAATTAAAAAAAAAAAAAAAATAGCCAGGAAGAGAGGGATCAAGGAACGGCAGGATTCTGTACCTTTCTGTGAGACTGGCCTTTTCCCCATATTTATTTAGTTTCAATGTGAAATTTCTCAGGCCATAGTAAGGTAGCTCCTTGTGCTGTGCACAGCTGACTGGGCTTGCTGCTGCTTTTGATGGCCTCCCAAGCAAGGGAAGGACTTCAGACACCTCTGCTTTTCCCAATCCTTCTTAAACCTTGAATGATGTCAGTACAAACAGCAAGTGAAAAAAAGTTTTACTCACCTCAATCCCTGGATGTTTGCTTACTGGCTGTACATGGATAGATGTCCCTTACCCTGGAAGTCACTGAAACCATAAAAACACCCTGCATCATTTAAAAAAAAAAAGAAAAAGAAAAAAAAATGACTACACATCAAACACAGATACCCAGTTCTTGGGTAGACTCCAACTAAATGTTATAGTAAAGAAAGTTCTCAACCTCCATGCTGAATATATTTAAGCCTTAATTTTTGCCAAACTTCCTTGAGAGATAGACCTTAGGAATTTATCTTTTTTACTTTGCAAAGGAGCAAACTAAAGCTTACAAAGACAAAATGCCCCTAATGCCTCTTAGCTCAAAAGACCTTATCTCCAGTCCTCAATTTAATTTATTAAATTATTACTTGTGCATTGCCTACTTCAGAAAAGGATTTGATGCAGACTGCAAATTCTGCAGTTCTTTTTCAAAATAGATCTAACTTTTTGGGAGAAGATGGGCCTGTAAAGGATAAAGGCAAAGTAAGGTGAAAAGTTTTAGTTGGCAATGGGATGGAGTCTGGAATTGTTTGGGCATGGACTGGATTGGGACTCCATTATCCTATCTGTACTGCTTTAATTAATGCTTCAAGTTGACAAATATGCAGTGAATAAAAGAAGTTAGGACTATTTGGATCAAAATGGTTACAACTATGACCATCCACTCCTTCATCCATTCATCCATAAGACATTTATTGAGTTCTTGGGGTACCTGGGTGGTTCAGTCAGTGAAGTGTTCAACTGGTGATTTTGGCTCAGGTCATGACTCATGGGTCCTGAGATCGAGCCCCATGGCAGCCTCCACACTCAACGGGGAGTCTGCTTGAGATTCTCTCTCTCTCTCTCTCTCTCCCTCTTCCTCTGTCCTTCCCCCCACTCATGAGCTTGTGAGCGCATGCTCTCTCTCTTTCTTTCACAAATAAATAAATCTTAAAAAAAAGACACTTACTGAGTTCCTATTAGCTATCAAGTCCTCTTCCTTCTTTTGAAAAATGCACTCCTATGTACAAAGCATTGAGATCTCTGCCATACTGGATCAGGGAAGGAGGAGAGAGAGACCGGTTAACACACACATGCAAACATAATCACAAATTGTGGTGAGAGCTGTGTTAAATTTGGCAGCCAATGTTTTTGTTTGTTTGTTGTTGTTGGTTTTCATTTGTTCTGTTTCATTTTGTTTTTACATCTAGAACTTACTTGAGGCTATGCAGTAGAGAGAATGATGTATTTCTTTCCAGATAAGTGGCTTTAGGATCACCTTTCTGAAGTGAAATCTTTTCTTAAAACATGGATTTCTCATCTGCAACATTCTTCAAAGCAAGCTTGCAGTATTGTGTCAGAACTAGTTTAATGATCTTGCTTGCAAAATAAAACACAATGGTGTCTCTATCTGTAGAATTTAAGTGTTGTAATGCATCTGTCTAGAAGCTAGTTAAAATGCATATTGTCCTGACATTTCAATTAGAAGTAAGCTGACTTGGTTGTCCAGTACAAAAAATCAATTGCTTTATTATTTTATTTTTATTCCAGATGGGTCAAATTATCATCAAAACTTTATTATCATTGATAATACACTAATGCAGTAGGTTGACATAGAGATTGACTAGTTGACTGTTGAAGTATATAATTAATCTAAAGTAACATTATGCATTTTCCCTGACTCCATGTAGCCTTTCATGTAAGAGGATTTAAGCGGATTCTTTTGTCCCACCATTCTCAGAGATTAGATGTTATGGAAAAGACTAAAAAGATGAAATGATTTGATAACGCTTTCAAAAGAAGGCTATAATACCCTTAATGCAATATATGCCATAAACCAAAGAATTGTGAGTTTTTAGGCATGCATCTAGTATATAATTCCAAAAGCCAAATGTATATACTTGAATATGTACAAGTAATGGTTCACATAGGAAATTGTGAGGTTTCTTTCTTTGAATTTTTTTGAAAATCAGATTTTAAAAAACCCTTCTGCTATGATGTTTTAGAGATATTACTGCTTGAAAGCAAGAATCTGCAATAAATGCAAATGACAATAGCTTTCTAGGCTCTAATCCTGTGTTCCCACTAAAAATATCTTTTGGGTGTGCATGACATTAACCATCCTATCTTACAAATACTGTAGAATATTTAATGATCTTCCATTGTATTCTGGAAAATAGACTTGTGTTCTATTTCTCTTTCTTTCTCTCATACCCTCCCCCTCCCCCCTACCCACCCCCGTCCGGCTCTTTCTGGTACTTTGCCAGAACTGTCTGCTTCTTTCTTGGAGTCCAGCAACTGAAGGTAATTTTTTGGAAGATGGTTTCAATTATCTAAAGCCAGTGGAATGTTTAACTGCCCCTTGCTATTGGTGAACTTGTTTACATTGGGATTTTAGATGAATTCAGATTACATGCAACCAGATATTATCTGCTATAGTAGCTTTAAAACACACACACACACACACACAAATTGTATGAGGGAGGGGACTTTACTACCATATTTAGGTCAATGACCCTCAAGCTTTATAGAACTGTACCCCTTTAGGCACATGACAAACTGAATATTCAACTATGAGAATATATGGCCTGTGTACAATAAATAAGATTTAATTTTCTACATGTCTTTATAAATATGTGACACTGATCAGAAAATTCTGTCTCACAAAAACATTTTGTCACCTATCTAGTTGGAGATAGTAAAATTATAAATGAAAATTAATTCATGTTCATATTGTGCTTAAACTTCACAGATTTAATGTCATGCTACCCAAATAATAGAAAATAAATGTTGTGACATTTAACAAGAAAAAAAAAATCTGAAGCAATGTAAGTCACTTGTAAAACAACAACTAAATAGTCTCTAGACAACTGAAGACTTATTTCCTTAACTGACAGCTTAAATGAAGGCTTAGTAAGATATATTATTTGTACAGGTTGAACTTTAAAATCTAAAAGAAAAGCTGAATACACAAATTTTAACTTAGAAAACAGATAAATTAAGGTGGAATTAATCTTTATGAAAGAATTATTTGCTTTATCAAGGGATCCAGAATACACTTAAGAAGTTTTTTTTTTTAAAGTTGGCTTTCAAGGTGATTAAGATATGATTTAGCCTTCAAAGTTTAATTGCATATAAGTCTTCAAAAAAGAAAACATCCTCCTTGAATCTTCAAGTAGGCATCATGTATGATATCTTCACTATAGGTAGTGGGAAGCCATCCAGAGGTTGTTTTAGGAATTAAATAAGAGAATACATACACACATACAAATATAAATACATACATAAATACATGCATGCATGTGTATGTACACATATATAGAATACACACATATCTACACATGCATGCATGTAATTTTTTTTCTTAGCCCTTAGTATACTAACTAAACATTGTTGACACTCAATTGAATGAATAAGAGAACAAATGGAAATTTCCAGGATCTTCACAAAATAAAAGGGTACCTGACAGAAGTTGTCACCTTTGAGGGTTGTAACCACTGTCAAAATCATGGTCAGGGAATAGTGAAACAATGGAAAGAGACTAGATGTCCATCAACAGATGAATGGATAAAGAAGATGTAGTATATATATGCAATGGAATATTATGCAGCCATCAAAAAAATGAAATCTTGCCATTTGCAATGACTTGGATGGAACTAGAGGTATTATGCTAAGTGAAACAAGTCAATCAGAGAAAAACAAGTATCATATGATCTCACTGATATGAGGAATTTGAGAAACAAGACAGAGGATCATAGGGGAAGGGAGGGAAAAATAAAACAAGACGAAACCAGAGAAGGAGACAAACCATAAGAGACTCTTAATCTCAGGAAACAAACTGAGGGTTTCTGGAGTGGAGGGGGGGTGGGAGGGATGGGTGGCTGGGTGATGGACACTGGGGAGGGTATGTGCTATGGTGAGTGCTGTGAATTGTGTAAGACTGACAAATCACAGACCTGTACCCCTGAAAAAAATAATACATGATATGTTAATTAAAAAAAAAAAGAAAGTTAAAAAAAGTCATGGTCAGGGAAAAAAAGTAGATTAGGGGAGGAAAAAAAAATTCTTCACCTGTCTTCCCACCACCTGTTCTACTAGGGCTTCTTGTTACATTCACCTAACTGGAAGCTGGATAGATGGCAAGGGTGCCAGTTGAAACAGTAGTTAGGGGGTCAATTTCCTACTTCCTTCCAGGCAAAAAGCAGGGCAGAGAAGTATGGAGATGGATATGGAGGAGCAGAGAAGGAAAAGCTCACTGGTATCTCCCATGGTTCTACCCAGGGCAGTTCTCATAATTTGAACCTAGTGGGAAAATGCCACTGACAGTTATTTTATCTCTGTAGATTATAATTATTCTAGGCAATGAATCTAATTAGTAATCCAACACTATTTCTGTTTGATTCAGACTTGTTTTTTTTTTTTTCAAATGAGAATTCTGATTATGAACCAAATATTTAGTGAATATTAAAACTGCATAATAATGTTTATTTTATTTCTTTTCAATATGTACTGTATATGGTCCCTTAATAGTCAACTATACACAAAAAACACACTTGGCAAATCAATGTTAAATTGTAGAATAATTTGAGAGATAAAATATGAAACATCAGCTGTCATTTTTTGTTTGGATTTTACCCATCCTATGGATTCATATTTACAAATAAAACTTAAAAAATGAGACTAATTTTTTGCTAAGTTATAAGAGGAATTAAAGTTTTTTTAAGACAATTTTATGGAAAAGAAGTTAGACAAAGATAAATTAATTGAAAAAAGTGTCATATCTAAAATAGTCATATAAAGCTCGTTAAATTTCAAAGGGTTAAATTCATATAGATGTACTGCTTTAAAACTCATAGAGAGTATATTCTCTGACAGTAGAATTAAGCTGGATATTAATAAAAAAATGTTAAAATAATATCTAAATAGTTAGCAATTAAGAAATGACCTAATCATGGAATTAAAATATCATAGTGGACAAGATCGTGAAAACATCCATATCAAAACTTGTGAGATGCAGCTAAAGAAGTGCTTAAAGGGAAATTTGTACCCTAACAGGTGTGTATTAGAAAGTAGGGAAGGCTGAAAACCAACGATCTAAGTATTCAGCTCAAGAAGCAAAAGTACAAGAAATGTAATGAAGATAAGAGAAGAAATTGATGCAATACAAAACAAAGACATACTAGAGAGCTTCAAGACAGAAAAAGATTGATTCTTTAAAAGATTAATAAGATTGCAAACTTTAACATAACTGATGCAGAAAGAGAGTGAGCAAGAAAGCACAATCTACCAAATATCAACAATCATTACCAATCTTACGAAAATGCTTAACAAAGAGAATATATATGGATAACTCTATACAAATGTATTTGAATATTTTTTTAAGTTCAATAAATTCCTTTGACTTAAAATATCTAAATACTCACAAATTTTTAAAAGAAATTTAAAGCCTTCCCACAAAGAAAACACCTAGGTATCTTTATTATACTAGATATCTTAAATTATACACTGTTGGTGGGGATGTAAATTGGTATTGCCATTATAGAAACGTATAGAGTTCCTCAGAAAACTAAAGGCGCCTGGGTGGCTCAGTCGTTAAGCATCTGCCTTTGGCTCAGGTCATGGTCCTGGAGTCTCAGCATAGGGTCCCCTACTGGGCTCCCTGCTCAGGCAGGAAGCCTGCTTCTCCCTCTCCCACTCCCCCTGCTTGTGTTCCCTCTCTCGCTGTCTCTCTCTGTCAAATAAATTTAAAAATCTTAAAAAAAAAAAAAAAAGAAAAGAAAACTAAAGATAGTACTGCTATATAATCTAGCAATTCACTTATGGGTGTATATCCAAAGGAAGTGAAATCTGTGTTTTGAAGAAATATTTGCACTCCCATGTTCATTGTAGCATTATTACAATAGCCAAAATATGGGAAGTGTCCGTCAATGGATGAAGAGATAAAGAAATTGTGGTATCATCTATCTATCTATCATCTATCTATCTATCTATCTATCTATCTATCTATCTATCTATCTATCTATCTATCATCTATCTTTCCATAATGGAATCTTAGCCATAAAAACTAGGGAATCCTGCCATTTATGACAATATGGTTGAATCTGGAGAAAATTAAGTGAAATAAACCAGACAGAAATAAATACTGTGTGATCCCATATTTGAAATCTAAACAAGTCAAACTCATAGAAGCAGAGAGTAGAATGGTGGTTGCCAGGGGATGGGGATGGAGTAAATGGGGAGATGTTGGTCAAAGGGTACAGGCTTGTAAGTTCTGAGGATGTAATATATAGCATAGTGACTGTAGTTAACAGTAAAATACTATACACTTGAAGTTTGTTGAGAATGAATCTTTTTTTTTAAGATTTTATTTATTTATTTGAGAGCAAGAGAGAGAGAGAATGAGAGAGTGCACAAGCAGTGGGGAGGGGAAGAGGGATAAGGAAAAGCAGACTCCCCACTGAGCAGGGAGCCCAATGTGGGGCTCCATCCAAGGACCCCAAAATCATGACCTGATCTGAAGGCAGATGCTTAACTGACTGAGCCACGCAGGCGCCTTGCTGAGAATGAATCTTCAGTGTTCTGAACACACACACAAATGGCAACTATGTTAAATGACAGACATGTTAATTAACTTGATTGTGGTAATCATTTCACAGTATATAGGTACATAAAATCATCACGTTGTACACTTTAAATGCATACAATTTTTATTTGTCAAAGAACAAAATAAAACTAAAAAATAGCCAAAAATTAAGCCAGCAAAATTAAAAAAAAATATATGTTTTAAAGAAAAAAAGTTATGCATTTTATAATATTTTCAGAAAATAGCAAATTTTTAGGAATAATTAGATTTCTAGGAATCCAACAAAATAGATGCAAGAACTCTACATAGAAAATTCAAAACATTACTTAGAGAAATAAAGTAAGACATAAATCAATGAAAAGATATGCCATGTTCAATGATTAAAAGACAGAAAATAAGGCATAGGTTCTTTCCAAGCTGATCTTTAGTGCAGTAAATAAAAATTTTCAGCAACTAACTTGTGTGTGTGTGTGTGTGATATAGCAGGATGATTCTAAAAAACATATGGAAATGCAGGGACCCAGAATTGCAAGACAGTTTTGAAAGGAACAAACTTGGTGGACTTATATTCCCAAATATTAAGATCTATTCTAAATGATTGGGAGTAGGTATAAACTAGGCTTCTGGGATTTTGGTGATGTTCCATAATTTGTTCTTGGGGGGTGATAAAGGACATTGTTCATTTTGTAGAAGTTCACCTAGCCATACAACTTAAGATTTGTCTACTTTGTTGTATGTGCATTATATTTGAATGAATATTTCCAAAGTCAATATGGCAACATATTAAAATTTAACATAGATGGTGGGAAATACACATATTATTCTTTCTGGGTTTCTACATGCTTATAATACTTTAATAATTTCAAAGAGATAGTTCATAAAATATTTTCAATTTAGGCTGTACTTTGATAACAGATTTGTATATAGCAAAACAATCCCAAACTTTGCCTCCACTGTACTATCGTGCAATTTTCCCTTCTTTAGACCCTAGCAAAAATAATTGCAGAGTGAGAGAATATGGAAAGTCTGGTAAATGCTGTAGATTACAAAATCCTCTACACCTACGATCTGGGGAATAATGGTGGGGTTCTAGACACACAGGGTTAGATTGATAGCCAGTAAAAAGTCTCAACAGCCATAGAAAATGGGTGTTTGGGAAAGAGAAGGACCCAGAACACTCTGAGTACTACAGCTGTCAGTGAGTAAATGTTCATTTGATAAACTACCAGATCACCTCTAAAAGTGCTTTTGTCCAAGGGCAGTTCACTCAACACTCAATTACTCAGGGACTCCATATCCAGGCCTTCAATCTTTCTCCTTCATTTTAAGAGCCACTGTCTGAGGGATAAGGGAAGAAAGGAGTACAGCACTCTGCTCCTTCATATCTGTCATCTGCTGTTGGCTAGGGAGGACTTTTGTCCGGGATTCCCCTAAATCGTTTAGGGACAAATGGTCAAATCCAGAGTCAAACTTTCCATGTTTAATTATGTTTTACTATTTCTTTGAACTGTACTATTATTGTTCTTAATTTCTCATTGGCTTGTAGTGCAATGCAACATGCTTTGTCTATTTTCAGTTTGACTAATTTGAAAACAAAAATTTAAGAATCTAAAATTTGAGTTTTCTAATGGGATTTATTTTTTAAGGAGTGATGATGATGTCTAGGACATGTTACCTTACTGGTTGGTTTTCATATAATTATGATGAATGATCATTATCAACCAGTAATTACTCATTTTCTGGTGCATACACAGCGTAATATTAGACACAGAATGGGAAAAGAAAAATGTTTAGGTTTAATGTGGGTGCAAACTCAAAGGCCTACAGGGATCAGGGACATAACCTAAGAAAAGCAAAGTGGTTGTGGTGTGAGACAAACAAGAAAGGGTGTGCCATTATAAATGGAGCCTGATAATTTGCCTCAGTGCCCTGAAGACCATGGGGGGTGGTCTTAAACTGGAATTTTCTGAACAGGACCAGCTCTACTCAGTTCCAGCTAGTCAGAGCCATACAGGAATTCGGGCACTCTGCTGCTATAAAATCCTGATTTTTCAAAAGAAACTTGAAATCTCTCTCTCTCTCTTAAATAAACAAACATGAAATCTTCCAGTTTCAAAACCAATCCAGTTAGAAACTAACAAACACTATTGCAATCACCATGCACCAAGCAAAATACTTTTTAAGGGCTATTTATGGTATAGACTGTGAACCTCAGCCTTCCAAGGTAGTCAGAAATAGGACACACAGTTTATTTGAAAGGATATGAAACAATACTAAATACTACATGCATTCATGTATTTCTTCACTCATACAATGGTATTTACTAGGAGCCATCTAGGCCCCATGCCCTGTGTGAGTTATGAGGGTTACTAAGATGAACAGACATGTCTTCTATTATCATGTATCCCCTGGTCTGGGAGAAAAAAACAAATCATTAGATTAGTTATTAAACAACTCTAATAGTAATAGGAACAGTTGGTGTGGTTGAATTTCAGAGGGTGGAGGCTTTGCTGACATTTTTCTTAAGGCCACAGGAAATAACTGGGAAATAATGAGCCCCTTTTTTGCTAATTTATAAGTTCTATGTCTCATCTACCTGGGCCCCACTTTAACCAAGTCACAAGAAGCAAAAACAAGTCATAAAACTACCTCACAGTCAACTTCTAAAGGAAGTCCTGTCACAGAAGTGTGAGAATGATGGGGAATCTCTCGTTAACTAGTAGTTTCAACATCCTTTTTAAGCCTATCTTTAATTACACTAACAAAGCAGTTAGTTCTTCTAACTGGGTATACTATCAGCTAGTTACCTAGCTGTTTGCACACACATCCACACGCACACACATATCCACATAGTATTTATTTTTTTGGCCACTGAAGACAATCTTACTTTAGCTTCAAATTAAATAACAGCGACAGCCACTAGTTTTCCCACCTCCAAACTGTGGTGCAGGCGCAAAGAAGGCACAGAAGTGAATAAATTGTCATCAGTTCTAGAGCCCGTTGGTTGTGATAAATGGAAGGAAGCTGCATTTGCTGGGATTTCTGAGTGGATTATTATTCAAACCACTTACTGTTAAATGTGTTTTATTCACCAACAGAGGCAGTGAAGGTCCCAGTGCTCCATTTCTCTGAATACCCTTATAAACATTCACTCTGGCATATACAACTTTGTAGACTTGGGAGAAGGAGTGCTTCATTCCTACATATTTCAGAACTTCGCTTTTGGTCTCCCCCAGAGTTATAATATTGTGAAGAGTATGGAGGAAGTTAAGGATCACTATTTGAAAGTTATTTTGTCTTCCTGGATGGAAGAACAATGTATTCATTTGTGATAAAAATCTACATATGAATGATGTAATGAAGTATCGGTTTAACTAATGAGATGGGAAGCTCCAAAGACCTCCTGGCTGTTTTGCTAAATAAAATAACTACCTTCAAACATAAAAACAATTGTTGAAAAAGCTTCTGTCAAAAGTAAACCCCTCAGTATCTTGTGGCAGGTGTTACTGACAGAGGAGGAGAGACAGGAATTTCCTAAAACTGTGGTTGGCTTTAAGGAATACAATTTTTAGCATGTCTTTCATCATTGTAATAATATGGTAATGATTAAATTCACCTGCAGAAGCCCAAGGCATCTGTTTGTTTCATGGGAACTTCCAAGTGTCTTGTGTACAGACTTGTTCAAGTGGGAGTTTGTGAGTGTAAGAACAGTAAATTCCACCTTATCTCACATGGTGAAGGAATGGTATGTTCTACCTAATTGAATATTCTTGTTGTTGAAGAGCTCTTGCCCATACCACACATTTTAATTCTCGAAGAGCAAGATTTAGTTAGCATTAAAGTGGCACTCACATGGCTTATAGCTTGCTTTGATGCAATCGTAGAAGTCTGTCCCCTTTATCCCCTATGCTGTGGTTCCTCTATCTTTAGGTACTTCCCCAGCTTTGGTTAGAATTTAGCCCCACCTATTGTAGTTCTTGTATAATGGAACCATCCCAGCCCAAAGACGTCCCCAGAATTTGTGCTCTCCTTCAGTCAAGGCACCCTATCAATCAAACTTCCATTCCTTAAGGGCTGTTCTGCTAACTGGCTCGTTCCTTGTTGAACCAATTTGAGCTACAGTGTTTTGGTTGATAATTATGTAATCTGTTGACCTTCCCTAAATAATATTTGATTTAAAGGGCTTGATTTTGCCTCTTGTGACTTGATCAGAATAAAAAATTTGGAATCATATGATTACTACAACCTTTTGCAAGACATACCATCTCTTACATACCATCTCTAGATGAAATTCTTTATTTCCATAAACACAGTAGTTGTATTCATTTAGTGCCTGTGGTTATTCTGGGCCCTGTGCTAGGTGCTTTATAAAAAATTATTTTCAGTCCTTATGAAAGACACATAAATAAACAAAACAAAACAACTGCAAGACTGGTTCAATAGAAGTTTTGGAAAGTATCATCTCCTAATAGAGTCAAGAGAATGAACATGCCTTCTATTATGATCATAGCATGTTGATCTTGGTCTGGCTGGCTACTCTTTAGGAAGGCTGGGTGCTTTGCTTCCAACAACTGCAATGTTCAATTAATAAGAGTCAGTTTTCCCTCAAACCTGTTTATGACAATTGATTTACATGTGAACAGAAAGAGAGTTGTTGTCTCTATGAAAGTAAAGTCTAAGATGCTGCAAAACTTTGATGTAAGCCAGTTGCTTTAAAAAATGTTGTCAAAGTAGATATGGCTAAGACCCCTACAGAAGATTAGGGGAAATCATAAAAAACTAGGAAAATTTTCTACTCAGATTGCCTTGTCATACATTATACTCTGGTTCAACTTTAGAGAGACTAGAAATAATAATAATAATAATAACAACAACAACAACAATAATACATTATGAGTGAGGTTAGTGCAAGAAAGACAACTTGGAATTTCATCTAGTGGACCCTACTAGTCAAGGTTCAGTTGCAAACAGAGCTGGAAACAGAAACTATCTAATCTATCTATCTATCCATCCATCCATCCATCTTTTTTTTAGTAAGTATGCACACCTGCTCTCTGACATCCAGGGAAATGTTTGCATCTGACCCTCCACTCAGTCCTTAATTTATCCCTCGTCTTATTTCACTAATTAGTGAGAAATATCACTTAAATGAGGACCTCTAAATGGTAAATATGGGACAGAAAGCACCTTCCATATGAAGTTGCGAGTAATCCATATGATATGTGAGTGTGAAGATGAATTAGGCAGCTGGGAGCAGGAGCTGTTAAGGGGCTAAGGGACTGAGATGTGGAACCTGAAATGAGACCCTAAACCTCTGGTGGGGATGGAGCTCCAAGATGTAAAGGAGAAAATGCTTGATCCATCCTGCAGATGGGTGAGAATATGAATGAAAATGAGGAAATGGGATGATGAATAAAGAGAAATAAGACATGGAAATATCATCTACTGAACTCTCATTAGAATATGAATGAACCATTGAAATGGGTTCTAGTTTGAGGAAAATGAATGGGTTCTTAAACTAATAGAAATATTAGTCAAAGTCAAATATTAGTCACAGTGAACTGAAAGACAAAGCAGGGTTAAAACATTTAGTTTGGAAAATATTCAGAAAAGTGTGTTGTAGAAACTGATTTAAGAGCAAATAAACTATGCAAAGTTTGTTGAAATTTCATCATATCAAAAAAGGCTTCTTTCAGATAGTGATATTTCAGGTATTTTAAGTTCAAGAGCATGTTAGACAGGCAGTCAGGTGCTTATGACATAGAGGAAAGGAGCAGGGAGATGAGGCTCTCTCCTGTGCCTCCAGGAATGACAATACATAGGAACTGGCCCACCTGGGGAGCTGCCACTTCCTCTACAGGCTCAAGATGGTAGAGAATCAGGAGGCTTCTTCCACCACCACCACCACAACTGCCTTTTAATGCTCCTGAAGCAAGCAGCTGTTCTTGGGATGATGATGCTTCATGAAACCCCTGTCAATCTGGAACGCAGCTTGCCTGTCAAAGACAGCCCAAGAGTGTCCTTCCTCCATCCTTCCTCCTTCCCAAACATGTACAGGCAAATCCAATGGAAGAAACCCAATTTGCATTCAGAATCCTCGCTCCAAGGAAGTCTAGAAACTGGAGGATTTGCAGTCTGTCCTCCGCAGTACAGGATAGGATTGATATGGGTGTCAAACTGCCAATCAGATTCACCCACCAGTGACTAGGCTTTGTCCCCGTAAAAAGATTGGCAGATTAAGGTGCTATTATGTATTTAGTTAAAATAAAATATTTGTTTTATAACATATTTCACCCACCAATTGTAAGACTCCTTAGAGTTTTACAGAAATTTAAATTGTTACACTGTTCTTTTTAAAGTGTATCTTAGAAGCAATGAAATATGGCATGAATCGCTTTTCCATCTCCACTTTCACTTTGTTCATTAACCAGCAAAATTCTTGTCACAATTCTCTAGAATAGGAGGAGTTTTAATGCTTTTTCTCCCATTTTTCAGATGAGTTAGAATTGAAACTCCACGAGGCTGTGACTAATGCCTCATAGCCAATAAGTGAAAGAACCACAACTGTCTTAGCTAAAACCCGTATCTGCCCTGCCACTGTGTTGTTCTTCCATGTCCTTTTGACAGTATCATTAACTATTAGCTTTTTGTCATCAGGTTTTTCTTAACTTGGCCACGTTAGAAAAGCTGTGGTTTAAAACCAGTCACTTGATGCCCAGACTAGCGCGTTTCCCACTCGTTCCCTTCAATCCAAAGAGGAACGAACTGTGGGAATTTGAGTTATGATAAAGGGGACTGTAGGTAATTATTTCAGAGCAGCAATCAGCTCACCCCCCTGCCCTGCCCCGGTAGAACAGAGTTCCTCGGCCCTGCTTCCTTCTCAATCTCCCTTCTCGATCCTATCACTGCGCCTCACATGACTATCAGTTTATTCAGCCACACACCAGCATTTACTGGACTCTCATGTACCAGACACTGTGCTGTGAGAGGCGCTTGGAATCCAACAGTGAGCAAAACAGAAGAGATTTCCCTGCCCTCATAGAGCTTATGGTCTAGTAGGGTAGAGGGGAAAAAAAAAAAAAAAGAAATTTCCTGTTGGTGATAAATAGCATGAAAAAAAATTTAAAGCCAGGATAAGGACAGCAGTTGTCACTATATTGTTTGCATGCATCAAAATATTAACAGCTGAAGACTTTCCCACCATTACATTGAACAGGTCTAATGGAAGTGACATCTACTTAGTAAGTGTGGGAGGAGAGGCGAATCCAAGGACATATTTTAATTACTGTAAATTGCTATTAAATGATTTAACTTTTACTTTTTAGGAAGGGAGAACATCTCAGGAGTGTGTATCCATTTCCTAGGGCTGCTTAACAAAGTTCCACAAACCTCGTGGCTTTGAACAACTGAATTTTGTCTCACAGTCCAGAATCAAGGCATCAGTAGGGCCATGTTGCTGCTGAAACATGTATAGGAATCCTCCCTTGCTTCTTCCTAGTCTCTGATGTTTTGCTGGCATTCCATCACGTTCCTTGGCTTGCAGCGGTACCCCGTCTTCACACGGCATTCTCCCTATGTGTGTGTCTGTGTCTATGTCCACACTGGTCCTTTTTCATAAGGACACCAAGCATATTGGATTAGGACGCACCCTAATGACCTCATTTTAACTACATCTGTAAGCCCCTGTTTCCGAATAAGGTCACATTTCTGAGGTTTTGGGGGTTAGGACTTTGAAACAGTGTTAATAAATTTGGCATTTCTCTTGTGAGAAACACAGATGTGCATGCAGATAACTATCTTATTAGGCAGAAATAAGTAAGTGCTAGTGTTCTTTGGTGTTTAAAAAGGAGGACCAATTCTCTCTTTAGAAAATGCGGAAGGTCCACATACACCGGAGGGATTCAAACTTAGTAAAATGTATGTCAGTGTGTAGATTGCATGACTGGAGCCAGTTTATTTAGTACTTTTTTATTTAATGAACTATGCTCATTACCACCTTATTAAGACAGCTGTCTCTTAGACAGCTGTCAAACACATTGAGAAGTGTTTATACATTTTATATCATGCTTGGATGGATTTTTTCCCCTTCCTTTTCCCTATTCTGTTTGGTGGAGGTGTTGGAGAGCTTAAAAGTCTGACTGCCAGCAAATGTAGTCGTGATGCGTAAATTGGCTGTCTCCACTCGGGCAAACAGGAGAACCCGTGGGGTTGAGCAGGCTGGCCTGTGACAGAACAATGATTGTCTAGGAGGCAGTTGGTCCCTTGCTGCAAAAGCTGATTGCACAGCTCCAGCATAGGAGGAGATGGTTTGTCTCAGGATCAAGTTAGCAATTTCCCTGTATCCTGGTCCATTCATTATGGGTACCACTGGGGACAGCCTTGGTCAGGCTGATCCTGGGTCTCCAGACACTCCAGCAAGACAGCAAGTTTAAATATATGCCCCTTAATCTGATCCTTCCCTGAAGAAGCCTAAAACATATAGGATTCTTGGCAAAATCTGTCATCATAACATTATATAAGATTTATAAAACCTGCCTAAAGATTGCTATGGGATTCTAGAAGTTCCTCGGGTGACTTCTGGCCCCTCTGATCAACTTTTCACACTAATGAGGGGAGGGGAGAAAGAAAACTGTCATCACCGCAGGTGTGTGTCTTCTCACACTTGCTGTTCTGGACCCAGAAGAGAGAGGTCTGAAAACAGGAATTGTTAATTAGTACCCCAAATTTCTCTAGAGAGCATTTTTTTTGTCCTTCCTAGCAAAAGTGTAGCATGACACTAAATATCCCTCTTGGGTTTTTATTATAATCAAGCCACCTTTTTTTCCTGATTTTAAGAAACTTACATATCTTGTGATGGAAGATAAACTAAACTCCCTCCCACTTTAATTTTTCTCTTTTTTACAATTTTTCCCATGCTTTGAGCCATAGAGATCTTACCCCACTGCTCCTATTTTTTTTTTTACACTGAATAAATTGTTTCAGCTTAGTTATGGTGTTTCCTGAAAATTTATCTTCTGATTTCCAATGGAATTTTGATGTAGAAGCAAGTGTTATTATTCTCTCTTCTTTCCCCAATATATAAAGTGTCTAGTCCTAGTGTTATTGGCAAGATTATGTTTCCTTTGTTGTTTTAACCTCAACTTTATAAAACTGACTCATATGATACTTTTACTCTAGGATTGGAGAGTTCAAACCTTTAAAATCTAAAAACAGTAGGTCCCTATAGAGACATTCACCACACTGTTGAGAAACATGTCATAATGATAGCCAGAAATGGTAAGGGCAAATGTAAAAAAGAAGAAAAAAAATTTTTTTTGAAATGTGAGCTTTGTAAGACTTCTAAGACTAAATAAATAGCATTACCGATCTTCCTTACTTTAAGTAGAACCTTATTTTAGAAAATCAGCACCAGCTAAAAAGTGTGGGAGCACGATACCACTATTTAGATAGTTACACATTTGTTCTAAGACCTTCTTTAAAATGTCTCCTGAGCCACCTTCATCTCTTCCACTGTAGCAGAAGCAGGAGAAAAGACCTAAATAATTTCTCATTATCCTTTACTTGAAAAATGAAGTACATACAGTTCCACGTTATTACAGCCCTAATAGACACACTTAAAACAAATATACAGGGCAGGTCATTTAATTTTATGATTATAGGTAAATGCAGCCAGATGACAACAAATAACTTACATAATGATTAGCATTCATTCTACTCACATATATGTAAGATTTGGGGACAGAACATTCCTTCTATTTATGCTTTGGGTATTTCTTAAAACAATCTTTCTGCCTATTAGTCCATGAAGTATCCATAATATCTATTAATTTACTTATCTATATTTCCATTGCTTTTGATTTTTAAAATATTTTTACCTTAATAACACAAGGAAATCAAAAATAGAAATAATGGTAATAGGGACACCTGGGTGGCATTGTGAGTTAAGTGTCTGTCTCTTGGTTTCTACTCAGGTCAGGATCTCAGGGTCGTGAGATTGAGTCCCGCACCTGGTTCCCTGCTCAGTACTGAGTCTGCTTAAGATGACACTAAATATCCCTCTTGGGTTTTTAGTATAATCAAGCCACATTTTTTTTCCTGATTTTAAGAAACTTAAATACCTTGTGATGAAGATAAACTAAACTCCCTCCCACTTTAATTTTTTTCTTTTTTACAATTGGGTCGTAATATGTCTGCCAACAGCATAAGGGCTCTACTCTTCTTCATTCATAACCAGAGGTGGAGACCAGAGTCTGGCAAGGTCACAAAAAGCCCTGAGGTTCTCTTGTTAAAAACACATGACCATCACTAAACCAAACACTACATCCAAGGGGATGGGAAATGCTGCAAAAGCTGATTGCACAGCTCCAGCATAGGAGGAGATGGTTTGTCTCAGGATCAAGTTAGCAATTTCCCTGTATCCTGGTCCATTCATTATGGGCACCACTCGGTGAGGCTGATCCTGGGTCTCCAGACACTCCAGCAAGACAGCAAGTTTAAAAATATGCCCCTTAATCTGATCCTTCCCTGAAGAAGCCTAAAACATATAGGATTCTTGGCAAAATCTCTCCCTCTCTCCCTCTGCTCTATGTACAGTTTCTCTCTCTCTCTCTCAAATAAATAAATAAAATCTTTTAAAGAAAGAAATAATAGTAATAAATAAGCTAGGAAGCAAATTAGCCTATAGTTTTGTTTTGTTTAAGTAGGCTCCATGCCCAGCATGGAGCCCAACATGGGGCCCAAACTCATGATGACCCTGAGAGCAAGACCTGAGCTGAGATCAAGAGTCAGACTCTTAACCGCCTGAGCCACCCAGGGGCCTCTACAGTGTTGTATTTGTAAAATAGGCATCAGCGACTTAGCTGCTGTGTCTGAAAATGTCTTGCTTGTATCAGGAGCTCCCAGAAAAGTTCACACCTAATTGCACAATGAGTTGAAATACCTGTTTTTAGTTTGTTTCTCTTATGGGTTTCCTCCAAAGTTACTGAGTGAATTTACTGATTTTGGAGTGAAATCCTCAGCCTGTGCTGTGGACCACCACTGCCACATATAAAGATAGAAGGAAGCAATGCTGTTGGATGCTGGTGATAACCACTTCCGTGTGTGGCAGCCAGATCCAAAATGGATTAATGTTCAAGTCAGGCCCTTTCACCTGTGCTCTCTCATGAGGATTGACAGAGCAGTGACTGTGGCTTGTCCACAGACCTCCTGACTCCTCTGTCCCCTTTGAGTTGACACCACTTTCTGATCTGAGACAGTGTATCATTTGGGGTCAGTGGCTTTGCCATTTGTGAAGTCTTGCAATGGATTTCCTAAGTGGTGGGAGGAAGAAAGGTGGAATGAAGGAGGGAAGGAAGGAGTAAGAGGGAGGGAGGGAGGGAGGAAGAGAAAGAGAGGGGGAGAGAGAGAGAGAGAATCTACTTTACTAAATGTCAACTGTGCCTTTTTAATTGGTATTTTTAGAGCCATAACAACTTTTCCATATCAACAGGTAAATCTTTCTTCTATTATCTAATCAGTGTGTACAGTATGCTCACACCTATAAGGGCGATGAACACAGGGCTCTTTGTTTCAAGTTCTTCTTGCTATTTTCCCTGGCCATGGTCTCATCAAAGCACTTGGGAAAGATGTGGCTGTAAACTTTGAGGAGGGCACAGACACTGGTATTTGCTAAATCAGCATTTAAGCCATCAATTCTCTTATGACTTAGTCCTTCATAGAAGAAGCTTTCTTTGTGGTAACATCTCCTGGAATTTCCTTTGGAAATCCATCTGTGTCCATTGTCAGCCATGTGGTCTGTGTTGAATTGACCATCCTCAGCTGCAGGGGAAGGCCTTAATGTGTTTAAGCATATTATTACTTCCCATCCCCTTGGGTGTAGTATTTGGTTTAGTGATGGTCATATGTTTTTAACAAGAGAACCTCAGGGCTTTTTGTGACCTTGCCAGACTCTGGTCTCTACCTCTGGTTATGAATGAAGAAGCATAGAGCCCTTATGCTGTTGGCGGACATATTACGACCCAAAGGGGACCAATAACAGCATGAAACAGATAAAGTATAAGGCAGAGGGAAGGGATGGAAAGAAGTAGAGCCTTTATCTTTAGCCCATTCTAGCTCTGTCTATTCCAGTTATGTGAGTAATAAATTCCTTTTATTATTAGAGTCATTTTGAGTTGGATTTTTCTTACTTGCTACCCATATGAACCCACAGAACCACAATGACTTGATTGAATTCCAAAATATTTTGTCATTCATTTTTAATTGGGAGATGGGAACTAAACAAGGAGAACACCAACTATGGGAAACCATCAAGAACAGTAAGTTTGAAAACAACAGTGACAACAATAATGATAAAAAGGTAAGACCACTGAAGTCCTGCATTGAATTATTCAAACTTCTCCCTTTCTCTCAACTGAAGAACAGTAGTCTAAACTCATGGCAGTTTGTTTTAATTTAGAGTGTCTGTGAGTAAATGAACATCCAGACCTCAAGCTGCAGTAAACAGCTCATTCAAGCAAATTACCTAGGACAAAGAAAACACCTCTGACATAATTTGGGGGGCCAAACATGAAAATAATAGGGTGCCTGGGAAGCCACAGAGTCTCTGTGAACAGCCCAGTAGTTCTAATAGCATTTGGAACTGGTCAGAAGGAGCAAACCTTTTTAATTTCATACAGCTGGTGCTGCAGTCGCTTTACCCCGTTGAGTTTTCTTTTCCCTTCTGAATAGGAAAGCAGAGTTAGCTCTGTCATATTGAGCCAATCACTAATGGGCCCTGCCAGGCGTGGAGAAGATAAAAGCCACCACCTGCCTTGCCTCTGCTCCCCCCACTCCATTCCTGGTCTCCAGTTGTCTGCACAGCTGCTGCAGCTGGTCATTGTTCTACCCCAGAGCTGCCTTGGGAGCTCAGCCATCCCAGCCTCAGCAGCAGCACAATTGCACTTTGAAGGAAGCTCCTGCATGGAGCTCTGCATGGGTTCGCTCTGCACGTTGGCCATGACCTCTTGCAAGGCTGTTGCCTGTGAGTCCCAGCGGACATGGCTTATGTGCCTGCCATGCACTTGGGCCTGGGAGGAGCACACACAACACTTCAGGGAGGGAGAAGGGTTTGAACAAAGACAAAAGATGAGAGAGGTATTGATGCTGATATTTGGTGGGCATGAATTCCTTCTTTGGCTTCCTGATGTCCATTAACCTGACTCTCAGGGTAAAGCCCCTTTTCCTCTTGGCAATATGTCACCCAGGCCTGACCAGTGAAAGAATTGCATTCCCTCCTGATAACTATTGATTGTGTTGGAAATAGGCACATGACTTAAGTTAGGTCAACAACAGCCCCTGAGATTCATACTGCAGACCTGGTTTTGAGAAATAGGAGAGTTGGTGCTCTCTTTGTTGCCAGATTTGAAACCTACAGGATATGGAGGCTTAAAGTTGCTGGCATCTCTGTCAATATATCATTCACTGCAATCATACTGCAAAATAATAAATTGTCCCCAAACTCAGTGGATTAAAACAACAGGAACTTCTTTATTTCTCAGCCATGGGTAACAGGTTGGCTGTGATTTAGTTGGGCTATTTGGAGTGGACTCCAGACTCTGGACTCTCGGTTAGGTTCACATCTGCTCATCATGAGTCTCACCTGCCTTGGACAAGCAGCTACTACCTGACAGGCTAGTCAATGATGGATGCTCCTGAGGCAAACCTAGCCTTGCTGGCTCTAGCCTCTGCTACGATCATGTCCAGTGACCTTCATTAGCTAGAGCAAGCCACAAAATCAAGGGAGCAGAAAGTGCACTTCAAAAACCACAAAACTATGACAAGGGCACAGATACATTATTTTATTGGAAGCAGGAGTGAAGAAATTGAGGCTAGTGATGTAGCCTATCAGACCATCTTCCTAATGCATGGAACATGACAGAAGTCAATACACACGGTGAGAGGCAAGAGCTGGAGGCTGGAGAGAGATGGAGGCCTGTGGTTTGAGTTCTGAACTCAGCTGAAAATGAATAGACTTTACTCCTGGACCTTTTAGCCACAGGATTCCTTTTGGTTTAAGCCTTTTCAGATTGTTTTTTTTGTCACTTACAAGCAAAAGAGATCTAACTTTTACAACCTAAGATATTATCTTAATATTTCCAATAATCTAGCAGCGTCAGTACTGTGATTCACATTTCACAGATTAGGAACCCAAGCTACAGAGGGATCAGCTGAACTGTTCTGACCCATCAGTCAGAAAGGGTCAGAGCAGGAATCTGATCCCCAGGTCAGTCTACCTGCAGAGTTGGTCTTCTGTCCACATTGTCCACTGACTCTGTTTATGCAGGTGTGTTTGCGGAGAGTTGGCACAACAGGCTAGTTAGAGAGGAGAATCCATGGAGAGGAATAATTGGAGATAAGACAAAAAGATAAGTTTGGGATGGGCAGAAGACATGAACAGACATTTTTCCAAAGAAGACATCCAGATGGCCAACAGATACACTAAAAGATGCTCAACATCACTCGTCAACAGGAAAATGCAAATCAAAACCACAATGAGATATCACCTCACACCTGTCAGAATGGCTAAAATAAAAAATATAAGAAAAGTGTTGGCAAGGATGCACTGTTGGTGGGAATGTAAATTGGTGCAGCCACTATGGAAAACAGTATGGAGGTTCCTCAGAAAATTAAAAATTGAACTATATGATCCAGTAATTGCACTACTGGGTATTTACCCAAAAAATATGAAAATGCTAATTCGAAAGGATATCTGCACCCCTATATTTATTGCAGCACTATTTACAATAGCCAAATTATGGAAGCAGCACAAGTGTCCACCCATACATGAATGAATAAAGAAGACACACACACACACACACACACACTAGAATATTATTCAGCCATAAAAAAGAAAGAAATCTTGCTCTTTGCAACAACATGTATGGAGCTAGAGAATATAATGCTAAGTGAAATAAGTCAGTCAGAGAAAGACAAATACCATATGATTTCACTCATATGCAGAATTTAAGAAATGAGCAAAGGGGATGAAAAGAGAGAGAGAGAGAAACCAAGAAACAGACTCTTAATTATAGAGAACAAACAGATGTTTACCAGAGGGGAGGAATGATGAAATAGGTGAAGGTGATTAAGAGTACACCTATCATGATGAGCACTGAGTAATGTATAGAGTTGTTGAATCACTATATTGTATACCCGAAACTAATATAACACTGTATTAACTATACTGGAATTAAATTTTTTAAAAAAGAAAAGAGACATAAACAAATTAAAAAATAGTAATAAAAAATAAAAGAGCAGTTTGAAGCCAGTCTAATCTTGCATGTTGGGTGTGGTGGGTAACAAGATGAGTAACTCAGAGCCCCCTTTAGGAAGAAAGGACTCACTCCCCCTGCTGCTGGGATTGAGGCTGGCAGATAGCCTACCCCATTAGCCGCCTTCTGGAACTGCCTCAGCCAAAGAAAACATCTTTCTCAAAAGTCATGCCATCTTCCCGGGGTGGCCCACATCTAATAGCTCATTGAAATGCCTGACCTTTATACCTCAACTCAGGACAGCTCTGACGGGTCAACCCATTTCCAGAGCTCCTGGAGACTTCTCATGAGGCTGCATCACAGCCCTTCCCGCCAGATCCAGCTTCAGCCCCTTCTTTCTACAGACTTGGATCCCAAGAACCCTTCCTAATAAAGTCCCTGCATGCCAGCCTGCTTCTAAGGGAGCTCAACTTACAACACCACACTAAAGAGTTTGTGTTTTTGCCCAGTGGTAAAACTGAGTGATTGAAATGAAGAGCCAATCCCTCTGAGCACATCTGCAACGTGACTTAAGAAGGTGATGCAAAATCATGCATTCCTCTGAGTCTAGCTCAGAATCTAAGCAAAACTGAAAGCCTTGGCCATGCCCCTCTCCTTTGTGACCACACAGCCTTCACTGTGCAGTTTGACCATTCACCAGGTTGCCCCGTTGTTTATGATATTTTGCAGGCACAACCTAATGTCATGGTTTTCTTGTGAACATCAAATACTTTTTAATGGTGCTTGACAATAAAATTGTCATCTAATTCTTACTCCCCACCCCCCTGATTGTCTGAGGTGAGGCATCTTCTGAAGAACGTTTATGGTAGTTACCTTAATAACAGCATAACTCTTAGCAAGTTTAAAATCAAAATGTTATCACAAGTGGCATTTCCCATCCCATTTCAACTGTAGAGCATTGCAAGAATTTTCAGGAAATTAAAATATTATCTTTAAAGCTCTGCTTTTATAATAATAAGGAAATTACAGCACAATAGCATTTATCCAACTATCAGGATTTTTTATAGTCTATAAAATATTTGCCAACATATTCCACACATGAAATCTATTATACACAGCAATTAAAAACAAACATCATGAGCACTATATGTTGGAGATGCTTTTAGTAACCTGAAGCCAGAGCAAGTGATCACCAGGGCTCAAAGTTAATAACAGATAGAAAGGATGCCCTTAAAATTGTGGCAGTGGTCTTGTATTAAGTCTGTGGTTTGCATGCTTCTTTCTTACTGCCTCACTAAAATAATAATTAAACTCTAAACAGGCAAGCCTCAATTGTGTGTGAACGTTAAGTATGTGCACGACAACGATGCATACATTCCATATCGCTCCTGAAGGATCATTTTATGTAGATGATTGCAATAAACCAAAATCTAAGCTATCTTGGTACCTCGTATATAATCTGTTACAGATTTAGCAACCCTAAAGCCAATTCTATCTGTAGACAAAATTTCATACATTTGATAAAATATATGAAGTTTGTATAGTCCATAAACTTCTTTGAAGACATTTAGCTTTACACAAATCCAATATTCATTGTGCTTTATTGTAATAATTGTGTGTAATTTTTTGTCACTTCAAGAAAAACACCAACTCCTATTTTTAAGTCACATTATAAAGTACCATATGGCATATTGAAGTGCTCCTTGAATTTTTTTATAATGAATAAGGATGTCCCAAAAATCTTTGTGCAGTTTCAAGCTTTTAATAATTTTAGAAATATAAATGCTACAACTCATAAATCATTATATGAATGTTTAATTATGAAAACTTCTTTTATATTAGTTTTTGAAATTTTAGAATCAATTTTTAAATTTTATTATTTTTTGTTTGTTTCACTCCACATTTGGCTGCTTCAGAAGAACTGAAACCAAAAATGTAAATTATGAGTTCATTATTCAGGAGTCACAAAACTATATAAATATTAAAGAAATATATCAAATTGAAACTTCAAATTATATTTCTATAAGTTTTTACATTATACTTCTAAAGTTAATGCTTACAAATGACCAAGACTTGGTGTCCCAAAAGTCTAGTTGTTAATTATCTTTCTCTATGTTAAATTTTTAACTTTTGGTATTGTTTTTTTTTGAGAGAGCACACATTAGACAATTTTCTCAGTAATTAAAATCATGTGAAATGTGATTTTTTTGCCAGTTTATGTTCCATGTGCTCTAATTGTGAAAGCCAATGTATTTAATGACAAATTGAATCCTCAGTCCTTGGAAAAAAGTAGGGTCGGTTATGATTGCCAAAGGCAACATGACATAATTGTTAAGTTCTAAGTATCTTCAAGTTTTTTTTTTTTAATTTATTATTTTTTTATTTAAAATTTTTTTTAAAAGATTTTGCTTATTTCAGGGGCGCCTGGGTGGCTCAGTCGTTAAGCGCCTGCCTTCGGCTCAGGTCATGATCCCAGGGTCCTGGGATCGAGCCCCGCATCGGGCTCCCTGCTCCGTGGGGAGCCTGCTTCTCCCTCTGCCTCTGTCTCTCTGTCTCTCACGAATAAATAAATAAAAATCTTTAAAAAAAAAAAAAAGATTTTGCTTATTTCAGAGAGAAAGAGTGAGAGAGAGAGAGAGAGCACGAGAGGGGGGAGGGTCAGAGGGAGAAGAAGACTCCCTGCTGAGCAGGGAGCCCAATGTGTGGCTCCATCCCAGGACCCTGGGATCATGACCTGAGCCGAAGGCAAATGCTTAACCAACTGAGCCACCCAGACACCTGATAAACTTCTTGTTAGAAGTACAGCAGGGAGGGGCGCCTGGGTGGCTCAGTTGGTTAAGCGACTGCCTTCGGCTCAGGTCATGATCCTGGAGTCCCGGGATCGAGTCCCGCATCGGGCTTCCTGCTCAACGGGGAGTCTGCTTCTCCCTCTGACCCTCCCCCCTCCCCCCTCTCATGAGCTCTCGCTCTCTCTCAAATAAATAAATAAAATCTTAAAAAAAAAAAAAAAGAAGTACAGCAGGGAGTAAAATAAAATGGTTGTATGAAAACGTGTGCCTTAGCCGCAGGATGGCTATTTTAGCATATAGCTCTCCTCTTGGGTGTCCTTGAATAGGCTGATATTGGGTTGAAGGGAGCCAAGATCATAAACCAAAACATAAAGGACTCTAAGCACAAGGTTTAGAAAATGGGAGCTCCTTGGAACCATATTCTGTTTGGTAGAAACAAACCCTGATTCAGCCTTTTCATTTTTCCATTCTAAGTACATTGAATTCTCTGTCTTGTTCAAGGTGTGGATCTTTCTGGAGAAACCTTAGAGATGAAGTCTGTTCTTTATGTTTGCAAGAGTTAAAGGTTACAGACTCTTGTTCCCAGAGAACAAGGGCAGTTCACTTCCTGTGTCTTAATAAAAATCTCCCTCTTTCTAATTCTTTCTGAGGGATATATAGAGTATTATAGCAGTCATGGGAAAAATGATGACAGTTAAAGCACATGTTTTTAAGAGTCCTGAGAATCGGAACTCTTGATACCACCCTGGATGACACTAACTGTTGTCAGGACAGGTGCACCGAACTTAAAAATAAATGTTCGTGGAATACACATTTTCTTGGCTCTTGTTCTGTTAGAACTTTTTTCTAGTCTAGCCATGAAGTCCACAAGCTTAGGAATGGCTGAGTCCCTATAGCATTAGGACTGATAGAAGGAAAGGATAGAAAGCAGGGACTGAGGAGAGTATCACTTCTCAGTTCAGATCACCTTTCAGAGTCCTTTCTTACTGCAAGTGGCCTGGGCTTCAGACTGCTAACTTCCCTTTCCTTTTCTGAGCTGCCAAAATCCATCCCTTGCTACATTTGCTTTCCTCCAAGTCAGGTGGCACCACGGGACAATCACTGCAGTTCTTTTCCTTTCTGCCTTTGAACAGACAGATACACAGAAAAACATATACACGTGTGTGTGTGCACATGCATGCACACATACACATACTCTCATGGATGGATGAATGGATGGATGGATGGATAAGAGGAAAGAAGGAGGGCAGGAAGGAAGGGTGGGAGGAAACATTTAATTCCTGCTAGGACCTAAGGTATTACAACTACATGAAGTTATGAGCTTCTATTATGGATGATAAGAACCATATAATTTAGTCATTGAAACAACCCTTTTACAGAATAAAACAAAAAAAAACAAAAAAATAGTTATAAACCTTGAAATGCACAAAGGATAAGCAATTTCCCATAGTTAAAAAGCTGATCGGTAGCAGATTGGTCTGACTTCAAAGCTCTTTTCCACTACACCACCGCTGACCAACAAGGGAAGCAAAGAGATAATAATAGACAAAAGTAGATGGGGATTTCCAGAGTTACCAAAGTCTAGCAAAGTTCAGATGGTACCATTTATATCCTCTCTGTCGATTTTCTCTCTCTCTCTCTCTCTTTTAGGGGTGGGAGGGGCAGAGGGGAAGAGAGAGAATCTTAAGCAGACTCCACACCCAGCCTGGAGCCCCATATGGGGCTCTATCTCACAACACTGAGATCATGACCTGAGCCAAAATCAAGAGCCGGATGCTTAACCGTCTGAGCCATTCAGGTGCCCCAAGATTCTTTCTTTCTTTTTTATAAGATTTTTTTTAAAATTTATTTATTAGAGAGAGAGAAAATGAGAGAGAAGCAGACTCCCTGCTGAGCCAAAAAAAAATGTGTATGGCAGTTAAGATATTGCCTCATTTCTCATGCAGCTGAATCTCTGTATTAGTCGAGGTATTTATTGCTGGCTGCGATAACAAATCTTCCAAAATCTCTGTGGCTCCATAAAAAAAAAAAAAGTTTATTTCTCACTTAGTCTACAGCTCTATGTAGGTTGGGAAGCTCTCGTGGGGCAGCCCTCCTCCCAGTGGTGACCTGGGGACTGGTTCCTTCTACCTTGTAGCTCTGTCTTGGAATCCTTTGTTTTCAACCATGTAGAGAGAAAGAGGGTGAGACTGAGTAGAGGATTTGCGGGAAGATTTTCAAGGCCAGGTCCAGCTGCACATCCCTCTTATCCACATTTCTTTGTCCAGAATTCAGTCACATTGTTCCAAACCTACTGCAAGGCAGATTTAGAATTGTGGTCTGGCCAAATGCCTAGGGATAAAATATCATTCTATCACTACTTCCTCTCTCAAACAAATTGGCCTGTACACTGGATTTTTCTAGATGTTATTGAGTTGTAGGCTCTACTCTCTCTATCATGGTATTGAGATTGGACACAGTTACATGCCTACTTACAGTTTATCACATTCCCCACTGTATGTCTCCATTAGACTATAGGCACCTAGGACAAATTCACTGCTATCCAAAATATACAAAGAACTCTTAAAATACAATGATAAGAAACAACAACCCAATTAAAAAGTGAGCAAAGATCTGATCAGACACTTCACTAAAGAAGATATACAGATGGCAAAGAAGCATATGAAAAGGTGCTCAACATCATATGCAATTAGGGAATTGCAAATTAAAACAATAATAAGATACCATTATATATCTATTAAATGGCTAAAATCCAAAACATTGACAATACCAAATGCTGACAAAAATGTGGAACAACAGAAATTCTCATTCATTGCTAATGGGAATGCAGAACTGTACAGCCACTTTGGAAGAAACTGCCAAACTGGCTTCCAAAGAGGCTGTATACAATTTTGCATTTACCAAAATTGCTCTGAAAAGTAAAGTCTATTAATGAAAGAAGAAAATAGAAAAGGCCCACAAATCTGCAACTATATATACAGCCAAGCAAAGTCATCAGGAATAACTACTGCATTATATGATCCATGCTAAATTATTCCAATAATGTTTTTGTAGAGTCTAATGTATTTATCACTAAGGAATTATCTTGAATATGGGCAGCCTTAGTAATTATGAGGCTATTATTAAGCATATGTTGCTGTATACAATGTTGCTTTTTATCTGTATTGCATAAACATGACAAACATTTTAACTAATCAACCTTTAATTGGAGGGTCCCTACTAATGTAGACAACTCCACATTAAATATCAGTTCACAGTCTGAAGTATTTAGGATCTAATAGCAGAAAAGCTCCATTTTCAGGCTTCCTTTTCATTGTTCCCAGTATTTTTTTTTTTATGTTTTTATTGGTGATAGACTATTATCTTGAATCATTAAAGTTGGACAGGCGTTATTTTGTGGAATTTTACTTCAGAGAGACTATTTGAAGCAGAATATACTATACAATGTATGAATATGTCTTTACAATCTTGTATTCGTGTGACAGTCTCATTCACACTTAATCTCTAAATCAGACATCCACAGAACAATTTCAGAGCATTTCTGTAGACACTGGTGATACCTTCTAAAAAAGATAAGTACAAGACAACTTGGTTCTCTACAGTGACAAGAAAGCAGCTATTAACTGGTCACTTTTATCAGACCCCTGGAGGATGTGTACTGACTACATGCCCAGGGCGGTTTCCAGTGCTCTCCCCTATACTCTGGATTTGCTGAAGGTGGCATAGAGTATAAAGACTGTAGCTAAAGAAAATCTTTTGGCTGAAATCCCAAGAGATCATCTGAACTGCTATAATTGGATATATTAGTTCATTCAAATACGTTTGAGTACTAAATGGGCATTTACATATCTGGGAAACTGTGGAAGGTTTGCTCAGGGCCCTCATTCACAAAGCCCCCCATGAAGGGAGCTTAGGGGTTGTAATCCAGCCATGACTCCTGGATCAAGGATGTGTCCGCCTAGAGAGGTTGTCCTTCCCTAATTACATAAAAGCACGGGACAGGCTAGCAGTCCCTGTTGCTCATCGCCTGAAGGAACATGTGAGTGATCACTTCTCATAACTTTCACAGGAGCACCCAGGCTAACTTACCTGGACCACAGTTTCTTCACTAGTCAAATGGGAATAATTATACTACCACCTTTGAGGGCTATTGTGAGGTTGAACTGATTTAACATACCAGTTTTCAATCAGTGTTACTCATTCCTATCAGCACATTCTAGAATTGTCACAAAGATTAAAGAAGCAGCCTTCTACTGTGCTTGGCACTTCAGAGGCTCTCCAATGGGGGGGGGGGGCTTTTATTGTTGGTAAAATACAATGGATTTACCTCTCCTACACTACGTTGTTTGGGTCCAAAGAACAGAAACTGTGGAGAACTCTGTTTAGTACCAAAAGAGATTTATTAAGGTCTACCATATTGTAGACATTTAAAAAAGTATTATTATTAATTATTTAATACATAAATTTCTCTTCAAGGTTACTATTTTATGCCCACCATTCAGATGAAAAAAAAAATTGAGAGGCTTCAAAACCATGAATCTTAACAAGGAGAAAGAATAAGAGGAAGAGGTGGAGGAGAAAAATAAGAGGAAGGGATAGAAGAAGGAAATTACAGTGTATTCTGAGCACTGTCTGTAAACCTAATTAATTTAATTAGTTTGAGTATATGACTAACTTAGGAATGATTTGTAGGGTTGTCAGGCAGTGTTAAATATATTAAACATCATAGCTGAAGACATTTAAAATGTATATGAGAATTTTTTGAAAAATAGTCTGCATTGCATTTTATATTTGTATTATACATTAAATTTTTAATGCTCAAAAACTCAGATTTTTTGTCCTAAACAAATGAAAGATATGAAGTTAACTTCATGATTTTTTTTTTAAAGATTTTATTTATTTATTTGAGAGAGAGAGACACAGCGAGAGAGGGAACACAAGCAGGGGAGTGGGAGAGGGAGAAGCAGGTCTCCTGCCGAGCAGGGAGCCCAATGCGGGGCTCGATCCCAGGACCCTGAGATCATGACCTGAGCCGAAGGCAGACGCTTAACGACTGAGCCACCCAGGCACCCCTAACTTCATGATTTTATACCCCAAACTGTGTTTCTTCTATAGATTACAGCTAACACTGAAATTTTTTCCCACTATTTGATGTGACTGGCAACAGAATATTGAACCAGTTTTAATAGATTTAGTGCTATAGATATTTTCTTGAAAAACTATATCCACTGATCAAGAGATTGCTCTTCCCTTAAGGGAAATGGACCCCTGTGTAAGGTACCAACTTCCTCATAAACAGAATTTGTAGGGAGTTCTTATTTCCCCCAATGAGGATACCATCCAGGTTTGAATTATGTTCTTCATCTAGAGAAGATTTCTCACCATTAGCTAAATGAAAAACATTCATCCTGAATGAGTAAAAACACAGTATCTTGAATTTTCAGGAGTGTCATTTCCCTAATGTTAGGCTTTTTTGTTCACACATTTGGGGCTTTTTGAACTAAATATGACTGCATGAAGTGAAAAATATTTTTTCACAATGGGAATATTATTTTCACAGTGAAAAATCCTCCATATTATTCCCAGTTGGAGAATTTGAGATCAAATTTTGTAATTTTGTAATTTTTATTCAATAGCAATTTTATTCAATAAAATTTTTTGTTTATGGGAGAGACAGATGTTGGTTATGTGTGTGTAAACTCTGAGGTGACTAGTATCCTTACTTAACTGATGAGGAAGTTGAGACTCAGAGAGATTTTATATGTAATATTTATATGTATGTATGGGTATGTCTATATAAATATATGTATGCATGTGGGTATATATATGTATATGTATGTGATTTGCATTTGGAAAAAGACATATTTATATCATAATGTTAAAAGTTATCTTCTTTGTATGGTTGATATTTCAGAAGGTATGTTCATATATATTTATAGAACATGTATGTATATATCCTGAGTTTCTGAAGCTATGTTAAAAAGATAACTTTTAGGGCGCCTGGGTGGCTCAGTTGGTTAAGCAACTGCCTTCGGCTCAGGTCATGATCCTGGAGTCCCAGGATCGAGTCTCGCACCGGGCTCCCTGCTCGGCAGGGAGTCTGCTTCTCCCTCTGACCCTCCTCCCTCTCATGCTCTCTGTATCTCATTCTCTCTGTCTCAAATAAATAAATAAAATCTTAAAAAAAAAAAAAGAAGATAACTTTTACTTGCTAAGAGAGTAAATCTTGAAAGTTCTCAACAGAGGAAAAAAAATTCTGTAACTGTGTATGGTGATGGATGTTAACTAGACTTATTGTGGTGATCATTTTGCAATAGTGATCTCCCTTGACTCACGACAGAGTTATGTCCTGATAAACCTCTCATAGGTTGAAAATATCATAAGAGGAAAATGCATTTAATACCCCAACCTACCAAATGTCATAGCTTAGCCTAGCTTATCTTAAACATGCTCAGAAGACTTACATTAGCCTGCAGTTGGGAGAAATCATCTAACACAAAGCCTGTTTTATAATAAGTGTTGAATATCTCATGTAATGTATTGAATACTTGCAAACCAGATTTTGCTCCCAGGTGGCAGTTACTGATTTCTCGGCTATTTAAATGGAAAAACCCATATAAGAAATGGATTGCTTCCTGAAATGAAAAGCATGGGTCCCTCCCATGAGGGAGGGAGGGTCCCTCCCATGATGTGAGCATCATGAAGGCAGAATGCATGGCTGTCCTTTCTAGCACCATCCTCAGTGCCCTATGCAGGGTCTGGCACATAGTAGGCTCTTAATAAACACTGTGTTGAGTGAACCAGTACAGCGTGCCTATATTTGTGTCAGGATGGTGGCCACCTCTTTGCTTCAAAAGAGGCAGCTCTGGTGGCCTCATCAGTGGCTTTGGCCAGACCCTGAAGCATGGGCCAAAAGGGCACAGAGCAAACTCTTATTTACCTATGCCCTCACCAACCCTCAGGTGATCTATATGATCTATATTATCATTTCTGATAATTCAAGTAACCCCAAATTGCTGAATTCTCTGTTCCAGAGATCTACAGAGCAGGGTTTCTCAACCTACATACTATGGACATTTTGGGCTGAATAATTCTTTAGTCTAGGGGGCTGGTCTGTTCATTGCACAATGTTTAGAAGCATCCATGGTCTCTACTCACTCCATGCCAGTAGCACCTCCCAACCAAAACTGTGCCCAGATATTGTCAATAGCCACCCGGGGGAAGGTTAAAACCCACCTCTTCCCCAACCCACTGAGAGGCACTGAATAAAGTAATGCATTGGTAAGAAGCAGAGAAGAGAAGGTTTTGAGGATAATAAATTCTGTGGTGTAGCCATCTATTGTGATATTTTTGCACATTTTTATGTTCCTCTATTGTGGTAAATTCTCACAAGAGCCAAGTCAGGATTAAAAGTGTGCAATTTAAGTGCTTACTATTGCCTAGCAGACAAAAGATTTGTAACTCCAAAATTTTGTTGGGGTAGACTAATATCTCCTGAAACTCTCCCAGGGGGGCTTTAATTGGTGCTCTGGAAAGCAAGCGTGTCCTTCGTCTTTTTCTTCTGAATGCACCTAAGTATATTAAAGATCTTTGGACATCAGTGGCTAAAAACAAACATTTACTGTTATTTAAGGTTAAATAAAGTTCTTTAAGGAGACAAGATTCTTTCCTTACTAATATCCATCCAAACCCTTTTGCTTTTTACTCGTTTGGGAAGTTCATGAACAGTGTATATACCATTTCCTCAAAATGTAAGGATTTCTAAGATAAGTATCTCATCATAGATTCCCACACCAATTTAGTATTATGTTATGGGAGCCAGATTTAATTGGGACCTAGATAGAATTTTACTTAAGAAAGTAAGTTGTTTGTTTGTAAATGATGGAATAACAATTTTTACTGTCTTCCTCAGTTCAATGGCCATGATTAGACTTATGGACATACTCATTCATATGACTCCCTCAATCAATGGCTCATTTGCCTTCATTTCAATGTCCTTCTGAGTATTTATTTATGTATTTATTTTATTATTATTATTTAAAAAAATGTACCCAGGGAACTCTGCCAATTGCTGCAGTGCTTTGGAGGTATCAATAAAAGAAAATGATCTAGCACAGTTGCATGAGGCCTAGCCAATATGTGGAAGGTGCCAATATGAGTTCAGAGCCAAGCTCATCAGCTTGGTTTAGCACTCAGTTTGGAGACAGCCTGGCCTAGATGGCTTGATATCTAAGTGAAAGCAGGCTGAGAGTAAAGTGCAGCTTGGAGAGCTAGTGAAAATGTTCTCTGCAAGCTCATCTTTACATGATAATAACAAAACTTAATTAAAAATCATTGGTATTTTCTCTATTTGTTTCCTCGGCAGAAAATTCAAATACCAGACTGTCTGGTTCAAAATTGAACACCTGGCAACCCTAATGATTTGCTTTGCACAATGATTTATGTTGGCAGATTCAGAACTGTGGAGACAGTGGGGGTCTGGGTGGAGAGAGCCCAGAAAGATTCAGGAAAAAAAAAAAAAAGACCTTTTCCATTATTTTTATATTTTTACTTGGGTTAAAAATATTTCACAGGGGAAGGAAATATTTTCACTTATTATTCCATTTTGTTGTAGGCCTGTCCATCTCTTCTTTCTGTAATTTTACTTCTTGCCGTAAATGCTAATTTTCATAGCTTTATTCTTTTACAGTCTCTGATCCCTGTCAGATTTGATTTTGGTGTTTTTGACTTGGGGCTCTGTCCTGACTCTGAAAAACAGTCACCGTGGTTCATTTGCTTGGGAAATATAAGACCATAGGATATGGGTCAGATGACTGTGAATCATACCTGCACCACTTCTCAGTTGTGTAAGGAAAAAAAAAAAAAAAAGATGTAACCTCTTTTTGCCTTCATTTACTCAGACATAAATGGGGGTGATGATAATATCTATTTTTTAAAAATTTTATTGTATAGGATACAGATGGCCAATAGACACATGAAAAGATTCTCAGCATCACTCATCGTCAGGGAAAAGCAAATCAAAACCACAATGAGATATCACCCTTTCCCTGTCAGAATGGCTGAAATAAAAAACACAAGAAACAACAAGTGTTGATGAGGATGTGGAGAAAAAGGAACTCCTGTGCATTGTTTGTGGAAATGCAAACTGGTGCAACCACTGTGAAAACAGTATGGAGTTAAAAGTTAAAAATAGTTAAAAATAGAACTACTACCCTATGATCCAGTAATTGCAATACTAGGTATTTACCCCCCAAATACAAAAACACTAATTCAAAGGGATACATTAACCTCTATGTTTATTGCAGCATTATTTATAATAGCCAAATTATGGAAGCAGCTCAAGTGCCCACCAATAGATGAATGGATAAAGAAGATGTGGTGTGTGTATATATAATGGAATATCATTCAGCCATGAAAAAGAAAGAAATCTTACCATTTGCAACATCATAGATGGAGTTAGAGAGTATAACACTAAGTGAAATAAGTCAGTCAGAGAAAGACAAATACCATATGATTTCACTCCTATGTGGAATTTAAGAAACAAGCAAAGGAAGAGAATGAGAGAGAGAGATAAACCAAGAAACAGACTCTTAATTATAGAGAACAAACTGATGGTTCCCAGAGAGGAAATCGGTGGGAGGGTGGGTGATATAGGTGATGGGGCTTAAGGAGGGCACTTGTGATGAGTACTGGATGATGTATGGAAGTGTTGAATCATTATATTGTACACCTGAAACTAATATAATACTGTATGTTAACTACACTGGAATTAAAAACTTAATAAAATAAGTAAGTAAATAAATAAATAAATAAAATGCTACTTGTGTAAGTGAAAAAAAATTGTTGTGAGGATAAATAGTCCCATCCCTCATTCTTGTGGATTCCAGTGGAAGAACACAAATGGAGGCCTGCATTTTCTATCTAAATGTTTCAAAATTATAAATTATCCTAACAAGCTGTTAAATAAACTGCATTTTGTCCACCTACTTTGGCAATTATACCTTCAAAATCTAGAAGTCTGGTTTAAATTTGAATTCTCAGGCTCCTTAGAGTTCCATGTTGGAATATGGTGGCCCAGGGAGAACTGACCCTCATTTCTCAGCTTACCCCCTTCTCTTCCAATGCCCAGCTCTTTTCCATAATTTAAGGGCCTCCAGGTCTGTGTGTGCACACCCCAGGCCACACACCCAAGCTATGTCTACATCTCCATTGAAAGACAGGCCAAAGCCACTCCTGATGTGTAGAGGTGTACATACTAAGGCATGGACTGCCTTTGGAGGAAAGACCTGTGGAAGATGTCTGTGAAAGTCCTGGAAGTAGATTTAAAGCCATTTTGACAGGGAATTCTTAGACCCTGAGAACCCAGAGAATGGTTCTAGGCCTGGAAGTGGACAGATAGAGGTCAACCTGCAGACAAATTGGCCTAAATGACCAAGATTCAGAGTTGTTGAGATCCAAAATGTATCCAAAATACTCAAATCTATAAGGTAGCCTGAACTGGCAGAGCTCCCCCAGTTGCTGGAAACCTAGTGAATTTTGGCTTTCTCTCCATCTGGAAGTATACATTTTTTAAGTATCCCTTCCATAGTTACTGTGGAAAAAAATAGTCTGGTGCTTCCTCAAAAACCTAAACATAGAATTCTCTTTCCTTCAGCTGGGCCAGGTTGCATGGTATGGAGAGGAAAGAGAAGTTGGGTAATTTCACAGAGTCTGCTGTCCAGCAATTATTCCTCTAGCTCTCTGCCTGGTATATACTTCGTTCGTTTTGTCTGCCTGGGACCCAGTTATTTGCTCTTTCTCTTCATACACTTGAGGCAACCTTGGAAATGGGTTCTAATACATAAGCTGAAATGAGGTGGTCTTCATGTATCATGGAGGTGGCAGTGGTTTGTGCTTCTGATAAAATAACTTGAGATAAGCAAAACACATCCACTGTAACTCTCTGACTTGTGAAATCTATTACTTCAGAATCATCATTCATCATTTTTGTCTTCCCAGACACTAATGGAAATTAAAATAAACAAACCCGTTCACATTAAGAAAAGATCCTCTACAGTGACAAGTTTCACACAAATTGTAACACGAATAAAATATCCCCTGTGTTTTTAAACAGGTCATCCATTAAGGGTTCCCCAGACACAAGGGAGTATTGTAGTTAAAAGGTGGATAGGCTGTTGTTTAACCGTTTCATTAATGAATGAGAGTTCAAATGGCAAATGATAGTCTAACAACATCATTTTATATTTGGGAAGATTAAACAAGACTCATGTTTCTCCCGTTTGGAGGTTTGCAAACTAAATCTGGCACAAAACGTACAGAAAGATAAACTCAAGAGGAACGTAGCCTGTCACAGTGATTGATGGGGCTGGTTTTCACCCAACAGTGTTTGAAAATGTAGATATCCTTAAATAAATGATGCTGCATGAGCCTTGCCAGCCTAGGGAATTAAGAAGACATTATTATATTTTGCAGAAGCAGTATAAAGCTCTGCTACCAAATTTGATGGTTGTAATTTTATATACTTTCCATAAGACCTCACAATGCATATGCTCTATAAGAATGTGAGTGGCATCATCTTTAGTAATGAGGTTTCTGAGGTGTTACAAGGTGAGGCAAATCATTCTCCATGCTGTGTTCCTGAAGGTATAAACTGTAAAATCAGCAATATGACTTTCTGGAACACTTTAGGATTCCACCCACGTGACTTTCCTTTCCTGCCCCTCAGTTTATACCAGGCTCTGAAGAGGGACTCAGTCTATAGTTGATAAAATTGTGTGTGTGTGTGGGGGGTATAAATTATAAAATACCAAATGTACAGGTGATTTATTAACAAGAAAGAAAAGTACTCTCAAATGGATATAAATTATAAAATGTTTTTGTGGTCAAAATCAGCAAGTTACAGCATTTGTTTTTGTCTTTTGATAGGCTGTCACACTCATATCAGCAAGATCCAAGAAGCATGTTTTCCTACTCTTGCCACTGCTGAATGTTGTCATTTAATTTTTTTTGAGATTTTATTTATTTATTTGACAGAGAGAGTGAGAGAGCACGAGTGGGGGAGGGGGAGGGTGGCAGAGGGAAAGGGAGAGGCAGGCCCCCTGCTGAGCAGGGAGCCTGATGCGGGACTCAGTCCCAGGACCCTGGGATCATGACCAAGCCAAAGTAAGACACTTAACCCCTGAGCCACCCAAGAGCCCCTGAATATTGTCATTTAAAAAAATAAAATTGGTGTCAATTTGGTAGGTAAAAGTTGACATCACGTGATTATTTTAATTTTGATTTATTTAATAATTTGTGAAGTTGAACACCTCACCAAGGCTTATCTGACATTTATATATTTTCTCAAAAGAATTGCCCATTCTAATTCATGTTTACGTATGGATTTATGAGTCCTTTATTAGTAATGAGATTAATAAAGATATTAGTTAATTCACATATGTGTGGCAAACAGTTTATTCTCATTTTTCTGTTAGTTTTATGTATGTTCCCTCTCCCCTTTGGCCTGTAGATATGACATGTCTTATTGTAATCAATTTATGGTTTCTATTAGCTATAGCATTGTTTCATTTTTTTTTT
>NW_023270374.1:10272766-10286895 GCF_011800145.1 Mirounga leonina | reverse complement strand
GTGTCTTCCTCAATTTCTTTCATGAGTATTTTATAGTTTTCTGAGTATAGATCCTTTGTCTCTTTGGTTAGATTGATTCCTAGGTATCTTATGGTTTTGGGTGCAATTGTAAATGGGATGCACTCCTTAATTTCTCTTTCTTCTGTCTTGTTGTTGGTGTATAGGAAAGCCACTGACTTCTGTGCATTGATTTTATATCCTGCCACTTGACTGAATTCCTGTATGAGTTCTAGCAGTTTTGGGGTGGAGTCTTTTGGGTTTTCCACATAAAGTATCATATCATCTGCAAAGAGTGAGAGTTTGACTTCTTCTTTGCCAATTTGGATGCCTTTGATTTCTTTTTGTTGTCTGATTGCTGTGGCTAGGACTTCCAATACTATGTTGAATAGCAGTGGTGATAGTGGACATCCCTGCCGCGTTCCTGACCTTAGGGGGAAAGCTCTCAGTTTTTCCCCATTGAGAATAATATTTGCTGTAGGTTTTTCATAGATGGCTTTTATGATATTGAGGTATGTACCCTCTATCCCTATACTCTGAAGAGTTTTGATCAAGAAAGGATGCTGTACTTTGTCAAAAGCTTTTTCTGCATCTATTGAGAGGATCATATGATTCTTGTTCTTTCTTTTGTTAATGTATTGTATCACAATGATTGATTTGCGGATGTTGAACCAACCTTGGAGCCCAGGGATAAATCCCACTTGGTCATGGTGAATAATCCTTTTAATATACTGTTGGATCCTATTGGCTAGTATTTTGGTGAGAATTTTTGCATCCATGTTCATCAGGGATATTGGTCTGTAATTCTCCTTTTTGATGGGGTCTTTGTCTGGTTTTGGGATCAAGGTAATGCTGGCCTCATAAAATGAGTTTGGAAGTTTTCCTTCTGTTTCTATTTTTTGGAACAGTTTCAGAAGAATAGGTATTAATTCTTCTTGAAATGTTTGGTAGAATTCCCCTGGGAAGCTATCTGGCCCTGGGCTTTTGTTTTTTGGGAGATTTTTGATGACTGCTTCAATTTCCTTAGTGGTTATAGGTCTGTTCAGGTTTTCTATTTCATCCTGGTTCAGTTTTGGTAGTTGATACATCTCTAGGAATGCCTCCATCTCTTCCAGGTTATCTAATTTGCTGGCATAGAGTTGCTCATAATATGTTCTTATAATTGCTTGTATTTCTTTGGTGTTGGTTGTGATCTCTCCTCTTTCATTCATGATTTTGTTGATTTGGGTCATTTCTCTTCTCTTTTTGATAAGTCTGGCCAGGGGTTTATCAATCTTGTTAATTCTTTGAAAGAACCAGCTCCTAGTTTGGTTGATCTGTTCTACTGTTGTTTTACTTTCTATTTCATTGATTTCTGCTCTGATCTTTATTATTTCTCTTCTCCTGCTGGGTTTAGGCTTTATTTGCTGTTCTTTCTCCAGCTCCTTTAGGTGTAGGGTTAGGTTGTGTACTTGAGACCTTTCTTGTTTCTTGAGAAAGGCTTGTATTGCTATATACTTGCCTCTTAGGACTGCCTTTGCTGCATCCCAAAGATTTTGAACAGTTGTGTTTTCATTTTCATTGGTTTCCATGTATTTTTTTAATTCTTCTTTAATTTCCTGGTTGACCCATTCATTCTTCAGTAGGATGCTCCTTAGCCTCCATGTATTTGAGTTCTTTCCAACTTTCCTCTTGTGATTGAGTTCTAGTTTCAAATCATTGTGGTCTGAAAATAGGCAGGGAATGATCCCAATCTTTTGGTACCGGTTGAGACCTGATTTATGACCTAGGATGTGATCTATTCTGGAGAATGTTCCATGGGCACTAGAGAAGAATGTGTATTCCGTTGCTTTGGGGTGGAATGTTCTGAATAGGTCTGTGAAGTCCATTTGGTCCAGTGTGTCATTTAAAGTCTTTATTTCCTTGTTGATCTTTTGCTTAGATGATCTGTCCATTTCAGTGAGGGGGATGTTAAAGTCCCCCACTATTATTGTATTGTTGTCGATGTGTTTCTTTGCTTTTGTTATTAATTGCCTTATATAATTGGCTGCTCCCATGTTAGGGGCATAGATATTTACAATTGTTAGATCTTCTTGTTGGATAGATCCTTTAAGTATGATATAGTGTCCTTCCTCATCTCTTATTACAGTCTTTGGTTTAAAATCTAATTTGTCTGATATAAGGATTGCCACCCCAGCTTTCTTTTGGTGTCCATTAGCATGGTAAATGGTTTTCCACCCCCTCACTTTCAATCTGGGGGTGTCTTTGGTTCTAAAATGAGTCTCTTGCAGACATAATATCGATGGATCTTGTTTTTTAATCCCGTCTGTTAGCCTGTGTCTTTTGATTGGGGCGTTTAGCCCATTTACATTCAGGGTAACTATTGAAAGATAGGAATTTAGTGCCATTGTATTGCCTGTAAGGTGACTGTTACCATATATTGTCTGTGTTCCTTTCTGGTCTATGTTGCTTTTAGGGTCTCTCTTTGCTTAGAGGACCCCTTTCAAGATTTCCTGTAGGGCTGGTTTTGTGTTTGCAAATTCCTTTAGTTTTTGTTTGTCCTGGAAGCTTTTTATCTCTCCTTCAATTTTCAATGACAGCCTAGCTGGATAGAGTATTCTTGGCTGCATATTTTTCTCATTTAGTGCTCTGAATATATCCTGCCAGTCCTTTCTGGCCTGCCAGGTCTCTGTGGATAGGTCTGTTGCCAATCTAATGTTTCTACCCTTGTAGGTTACATATCTCTTCTCCCTAGCTGCTTTCAGGATTTTCTCTTTGTCTATGAGACTCGTAAGTTTTACTATTAGATGTCGGGGTGTTGACCTATTTTTATTGATTTTGAGAGGGGTTCTCTGTGCTTCCTGGATTTTCATGCCTGTTTCTTTCCCTAAATTAGGGAAGTTCTCTGCTATAATTTGCTCCATTATACCTTCTGGCCCTCTCTCTCTTTCTTCTTCTTCTGGGATCCCAATTATTCTAACATTGTTTCGTCTTATGGTATCGCTTATCTCTCGAATTCTGCCCTCGTGATCCAGTAGTTGTTTATCTCTCTTTTTCTCAGCTTCTTTATTTTCCATCATTTCATCTTCTATATTATTGATTCTCTCTTCTGCCTCATTTATTCTAGCAGTTAGCGCCCCCATTTTTTATTGCACCTCATTAATAGCCTTTTTGATTTCTACTTGGTTGGATTTTAGTTCTTTTACTTCTCCAGAAAGGGTTTCTCTAATAACTTCCATATTTTTTTCAAGCCCAGCTAGTATCTTTAAAGTGATGATTCTGAACTCTAGATCTGACATCGTACCAATGTCCGTATTGAGTAGGTCCCTGGCAGTTGGTACTACTTTTTGTTCTTTTTGTTGAGGTGATTTTTTCTGTCTTGTCATTTTGTGCAGAGGAGAATAGATTAATGAGAGAACAAAATGCTAGCAGAGTAACCACGTCCCCAGAAAATATACTCTAAACAAATCAGAAAAGACCTGAAGCAGTGGGATAAGAAAGGGAAAGAGAGAAAAAAGAAAAAGAAAAGAAAAAATAAAAAAGATAAAGATAAAAACAAAAACAAACAAAACAAAACAACAACAAAAGGAAAACCAGAATGTGATCAAATACGATCTATATGGTATATAGATCAGTGCCACACACTAGATTTGGGGTGTATTTTGGTCTTTTAGAAGAAAGTGCCTCCCAAAATTTTAAAGAAAGAAAAGCTTATATATGTACAAAAATGAGGGTTGATATGATGAAGGGATGGAATATGACTGTAAAAATGGAAATTATAAAAAATGTTATAAAATGAATTGGTAAGAAGTTGTTTGAAAAAAGAAAGAAGAGGATTTAAAAAAAGAAAAAGAGAAAAAGAAAAAAAAAGGGAGAGGATGTGATCAGGCAGGGGAATAGAAAGCACCATATACTAGAGATTTAGGGTATATTTTAATCTGTTAGAAGAAACTATCTCAAAATTTTAAAGAGAGAACAACTTATATATCTAAGCCAAAAATATGGGTAACTACTATGAAGGGATAGAATATGACTCTAAAAATGAAAAATAAAAATGTTTTTTTTTTTTTTTTAAAAAGGGATTGATAAGATGTTGGTTGAAAAAGGGAAAAAGAAAAATTCAAAAAGAAATAATAAGACAAAAAGACAGTTAAAAAAAAAATTAACTTTAGAAGACTAAAGAATCATGGTAAAAAAGCCATGAATTCTATGTGCAGTAGTCCCCTAGCGCTGGAGTTCTGCCGTTCTCATTGATATGTAAACTTTGTCTTGACTGGCCGTTCTCTCTGATCTTCTGGGGAGGGGCCTGTTGCCGTGGTTTCCAAATGTCTCAGCAGGAGGCGGAGTTGCCCCGCCCTTGCCCCCTCCCGGCTAAGTAATCTGCTCGGGTTTGCTCTCCGGGGCTTTTGTTCCCTGCGAGCTTTCCGTACAGCTTTGGAGGCGGAGAGTGAAAATGGCGGCCTCCCAATCTCTGCCCCGGAGGAGCCGAGAACTCGGGGCCCTGCTCCTCAGGGAGCCCCCAGAGAAAAGCCGTCAGTCACTCCCGTCTCCCCGTTCTCCGGCCGCACTCCGCGCTCGCCCGGCCTGCAACCGCGGGCCTCCACCTCTGGCACCCGACCCCGGGTGGAGTCTCCAAACCCAGCAGATCCCCGCAGTGCACTCCCGCGCGGCTGCTCCCGGGGGAGGAAGGTGAGTCTCCCCTGATCTGCCGCTTTTTGGGTCCCTGCTGGAGGAGCAGGGGCCCGACTGTGCCGCGGATCACGGTTTATGGCAACCCCGAGCTGAGAGCCCGCGCCTGGGCTCCACCTCTGCAGCCGGCTTCCCTGCTCCGTTACCTGGGAGCTCTGCCACACTCAGGCACCCCCGGTCTTTCTGTGACCCCGAGGGTCCTGAGACCACACTGTCCCGGAGGGTTCCACCCCCCCGCTTAGCCACCAGAGTGAAGTCCCTCGGCGGAGCAGACTTTTAAAAGTTCCGATCTTGTGCTCCGTGGTTTTATCACTTGCCAGAAGCGGCCGAGGGAGGCCCCTCCCCCGCCGTCTATCCTCCCGAATATCGCCTCGGATTCACTTCTCCGCACGTCCTACCTTCCAGAAAGTGGTCGCTTTTCTGATGAGAGAGTTGTTGCTCTTCTTTTCTTCAATCTCCTGTTGAGTTTGTAGGTGTTCAGAATGGTTTGATCCCTATCCAGCTGAATTCCTGAGTGGAGACGAAATCCAGGTCTCCTACTCCTCCACCATCTTGCTCCGCCCCCTAGCATTGTTTCATTTTTTGTACTTGTATTTTTGGTTGCTCTGAAAGTTATTTTGGTCTTACGATAGAAAAAAATTATTTTTTCCTTAAATTATTAGTTTTATATATATATTTTTTCTTTCTCTCTTTCTCCCTATCTCTTTATCAAGAGATTCATATATTGATCCATTGGTATGTTTGTTGTTTCTGTAACAGTATCAACTAATTTAATGATCTGATTTTCCTAAAGAAATTTAGAATTTCTCTGTCAAGTCTCTCCATTCCCCCCAAAATCCAGCTGGAATTGAATTAAATTCATATATTGAAGAGATTTGACATATCTCTAATATTGACTTCTCCCACATAGTAATATAGCTTTATCTCTCTATTCAAATCTTGCATTTTTTGTGTATGTCTTTCTTAAGGTTTTGCAGTTTTCCTCATGTTTCCTGCACATTTAAAAAAAAATAGTCTTAGGCGGCACCTTGGTGGCTCAGTCCTTAAGCATCTGCCTTCGGCTCAGGTCATGATCCCAGGGTCCTGGGATCGAGCCCCGCATCGGGCTCCCTGCTCAGCAGGAAGCCTGCTTCTCCCTTTCCCCTCCCCCTGCTTGTGTTCCCTTTCTTGCTGTGTCTCTTTCTGTCAAATAAATAAATAAAATCCTTTAAAAAAATTAGTCTAAGTATTTTGTAACTTTATTGCCTTGTTAATGGAATTATTTTCTCATCATATAGGAAAGTTGCTACTTTTTAATATAGAATAAGTATGGACTCATTTTTTAAAAATATAGAATAAATACAAATTGGTAATCAAACTTGGGCATACAAGAAATATCCTTATTTCTTTATTTTCTTTAAATAAAATTTGGTATTACCTCAGGTCTACCATCCACCCGTTCCCTATCCCTCTGCACTATTAGGAAAATAAATCAATTCTCGTACTTATGGAACTTTCTGTCCTTCTCTAAGGTCACTGAGGTACATGATACCTAGAAAATGGGGTATAGCTTCAGGAGGCTCCTGAGACCATCAGTGTCACACCCTTATGGTCACAAGATGTGGGTATTGCTACTGTGCTAATACCAAAGGGCCATGGGGCCTTTAGCTAGGCTGAGAGATAGTACTACAAGAGTTGATCCTGTTTCAGCCATTTTCTCCACCTGCCAGGAAATCCTCAGGATTTGCAAATTTGTTTCCCTTCCTTGCACTACCAGCCTTGCTTTCCCTTTTCTTCCTACCATAATTCTTTTATAGGATATCAGGCTTAGGTAAAAACAAAAACTGGACAGCCCAGCTATCTACAGGCAACTTTTGCTTTCAGTGTAGCAACTCCAAGTCTAAGGAAAGGGGAGCAGAGAATTAATTGACTCTCTCTTCCAGTAAAGAAGAATAGATGAGTGAGAAATGGAGGGAAAATAAAACACAAATAGGTACTTCAATTGATTTTCCTGACCTATGTGTATGATTTTTATGTGTATTTATACTTAGTCAACTTAGCAATCTCTTATTGGTTCTAATTTATTTTCTTTTTCATTAGAACTTGCTTCTAAGAAATGATATTGGGAAAAATATGTTTTTTTTTCAATATTGAAATATGATCCATTTTCTTGAATCAGTATTATCTCTAAAAAGACAATTAGTAAGTGGAGAGATAATGATTTTAAACAGTAGATAATTGATGATTCCAGTAGACTATGATGACCATCTACTTCCCCTTCTTCTACTTCAGTGATTCTCAAAGTGTGTCCCCAGATCAGCACCATCAGCATCACCAGGGAACATATTAGGTATGCAAATTATTGGACTCTGTTCCAGACCTAGCGAATCAGAAACTCTGGGATAGGCCCCAGCAATCTGAATTTTAACAAGTCCTGCAGGTGAAATCTGATACACACTGAAGTTTGGGAACCACTGCTTTGCCTAATAATCAGGACGTACCTAACTTATGGGGTCTGTGCCCACTGTGATTTAGGAGTCAGGTTATCTCAACAATACAGTAAAGTCAGTGTTAAACAAAAAAATCAGCATCACTATTTTGCACCCAAAGTTGTATCTTTAGAGAAACATCCCATTACTGACAAGCAGTTCCAGAATTTGGCACATAGAAAAGCAAAATTCATTTAGCACTTACTATCCCGAAATTGTAAGCATTAATAAACCAAAGCTTCTCTTCTTTTTTGCTAATCATGAAGAACAAAGTTTCCTGCTTATTTACATGTGGTTTACTGTCTAAAATTTTGTGAACTTTTACTAAATTATAGTACTACAAATAACATCTTTATATTTTTTAATCCAAGTCAATTGCCACTTTGGGAAATTAACTTAATTTTAGGGGCTCAATCCCCTAAGAGGGATATAAGAAAAATGGATGATTTCAGTGGGTATTAGAGATCTTTAAAAGCCAAACTTTACTCATTCTTTTCTTGAAAAGTTGCTGGAAAAAAGATGAATTTAGAGAATTAATGCAGAGTTTTATTATGTGGCATTTTCGAGTAAAATTGCTCACCGAGCACAGATACCACTACACCCGGACCTTTGTAATTCAATTCTCTAGGATGATACTTAGATCAAGACTGTCATGTTATTTTGCTTTTTGTTTTTAATGTGCTGGCCCGTTAGTGTATTGGGGACAGACTCAAATTTCCCCACTTTTGGTCACTTCTTTCTACCTCCTTGATACTGCTCCCTGCCTTTATTTTTAACTGTTCTAAATATTAAATTTTTTGAGCCATACTTGATGATAATCCAGGTTGCAAATTTTGGTCTTACCATGTATTAATTATAGGATGATCTGTTAATTATTTTCCTACCTTACAGGGTTGTCAAGAGTAGTAAATGAGATAATGTATGTAAAGTACTTAGAGTATTTCCCACTTAGTAACACATTATTAAGACATAAGAAATAATCTTAACCCCCTTTCATTCACTAATTCTTTGGTATGATTAGAAATAAAAACATTAAGATTTCAAACCACATTTATATCTTTGGATAATTTTCACCTCAAAACTAGGTTATGTGTAAGATTGACTTTGATCTCCAACCATTTCAAGAAAAGAATATGTAGTAAAATATTATTTATAAAAGAGAAAGTGAGGTCTTCTGGTTGTAAATGAGGTTTTACTTACAACCTGGGATAGCTTCCAATTTATTCATCAAGGAATTCTTTCCAAAAGTTCTTTGAGGTTAGCAGGGTATTTTTCTTATGTTCTATTTCTGGTCTCTGTTATTGACTGTGGCTAAGGATGTTGTAAAATATAGGATAAACCTATTAGGAACTCCCTAGGAATGAATGGCCAGAGGCCACTTGTTCATGTACATGAATCTACTATGGCTGACGTGAAAAGCTATAACCAGCAAACCCCAGCATTTCTAGAACACATGTTTCACTCATTAGTTAGGCTCTATGTTCAGTGTAGTGGAACCAACACATACCTCATAAAGACAAGGTCAGGCCTAACCAATCTGGAGACCAGGTGATGGTCCCTAGGTTGGCTGGTCTGAAGACATCTTTTAATGCAGCCTGGGTTAGGCAAGGCAAGACATACACTGATACTGTCTCATGTGAGTGAATCAGTGAGGTAAAGGCCATGATGATATGAAGTAGAGCCTCCATTCATTACAATACATGTATGACTTGAGCATACAAATATGCAGGCAAAGAATTAATTGAATTCCAAGTGTTAATTAATTAATCAATTAATTAGATCAACAAATAATTGAGGGCCTAGTAAAGGCAAGCCACTTAACAAGCCAAAGTGCCAGATTTCAGGGGGAGGTAGAGGAGAGTGGAGGAGAAGGATGTGACAGACAACTAAGCAGAAAACTACCATAAGTCTTGTTAAGGGTAAGAGGGAAGGCAGCACTGAATGAGGAATTAACTGGAGACAGGGAATATTTATGTCTGGCATCCCATCTCAGGTTTTACCTCCATCATCACCTTTTTCCCCCCAAATCTAGGAGTAACTTTCCAATGTGAGAATGTCATCTGAATCTAGTTGTTGTAAACTTTTGGATGCTCTCACAGTTTCTTGAGGGTTTGATGTCTCAGAGTCCTTGCTGATACCTTTAATGGCAATTATACCAAGGTTTCTATAGGGGTCTTCTGTGGGAGTGAAGCATGCCAGTTTGTTGGGAACCATGCTGAGATATGGTTCTCTCATCACTTACAAGAGCCCTAATACAATTCTCCTGAATGGAACATTTGACCAGGTCCATTTTTTCCCCTCTACTCCCCAAACTTAGCTTACATCATAGCAAGACTGGTTTAATATGCCACCTTGTCCCTGTTCTCTACCCTGTATCCCTTTGTTATAGCCTTTAGCCAAGGGTCTTATAAAAGACTCTATTTTCTACTGCTGGGATTGCACTAAAGTGGGCTATTGGAGTGGCCAATTAGGACAAAGATGAGGGTGTGTCTGTAGGGGACCCTTATCTCAAGTTTCACTTCCCCTCCACTCCAACCATAGATTGCGGCTTCCTCTATCTTTCTAGGTTGCCAACTGCTCATGTATAGTTTTCCTCTGTGGGTTTAAAATGGTGTTTTTCTGACCCCATCATATCATTGTCCAGCAAATGGCTTTATTTTCTTTCCTACTGAACAACTTCTTAGCTATGCTCAGTGTTTTTTTCTGGGCTGACCTGTTCATTGTGGCAATTTGTAATATTTGTAATATATTTAAGTAACTCTAGATCCTTGGCTTTTAAGACTCTTATCCAATTATGAAGTTCAGTTCTTGAGGTGAACTAAGTGTTTATGGCTGTTACTTAGCTCCTTGGGTAGAGATCAAGTCTGCCATAAGTATTAATGATTGATCGAAGTAGGTGAAATCTTTCATTTTTTTTCATTCTTTTGGAGCTCACTCTTTGGTTGAAATTCTTGCAATTCATCTAATTTACTGGCATGGCTGTCATATGCATTCTTGACATTATGATTAGTTTTTATATTTGATCTTTGTTATTGACTCACTTCAGTGAATTATGTGGTTTTAAAAATTGGAAACCGATAGTTGGTGAAATCCATTTGAAGAAGAAAAAGCCAAGAAATGGGAGCTTTCTTTAATTCTATAATGCTAGAGCCAGAAAGGACATGAACAAAAATTTATTTGCAACACTGTTCACAGTCATTGGAAGGCATCTCTTGGCCAGAATAATTTTCTCAATTATATTACCACCTGCTCAATATTGATCAAAATTCCAAATGTCTAATCTGGCCACATTTCCAACTTCAGACAAACATCTACCTCTAGATTTTTCTTTTAAGGATACCACTTCTAGATTTTGCATGTTTTTCTTTTCTCAGATTTGTAGCCTTCTTGCCACTGAATACTTAATTTCTCTACCATTGCCTCTTTGAGTTTCAATATTGAAATGTTCCATGTCATTGTTCAACAATACAAAATGTTATAATTTAACATAGAGATTTTTTAGCCCCATAGACTAAAACAGGTATTCAAATGATAGAAAAACATGTGGTACTGAACCATATTATGCATGCCAAGCGGATTCTAGGAACCTGAAGAGCTTGAAGCAATTCAGGGACAAGAGAGTTGGTGGGAGGATTTCAGAAGGGTTTGGAGACTCAAATCATGAGTAATAAACATGTGGTTCCTGGTCTTAGACTCCACTGGTGAAAGAAAAAAAAAAGGAAGTGTTCTCTTTCCTTGGGGTATAAATTAGTCCATGACAAATAGAAAGTGAAAATCTGTAGGTTATTTTCATAACCTATCTTCCAGAGAATATGCTGACTGCTGAAAAAGAAGGAAAATGCAGAAGAAATATACAAATTCCAACGTTTCTAAAGTATTCAAAAAAAGGCAGGGAAATGGCTAACCTCATTCTATAAAAAGAAAAGCTGAATTTGTTTGGAAGAATCAGTTATGCAAAAATAATAAGCTTTCTCATTTATGGAATACTCATTCATTTTCAGTATGCCTCCACCTAATCACCTATAGAGTCCTATAATGGAATGAGACCTCAGTGTTCAGCTAGGGTCTAGGTCCCACAGTGAATTATGCCTACCCCAGGACCAGAGTCTGGATCATTTCAGTGTAGTATTCATCTTTCAGCCATGAACCTCTGCTTCACTCTGTATGAACCAGAAAGTTTCTCAATTTAGCACCCAAAATTTCATCATCAGCAGCTCAGCAAGGTGATAGTCATATAGAATAGAAGCAGGAGATCCCAGTGATCAATTCTTCTCACATTCCTCTAACAGGCTGGTAGAATGGGTATGCAGGAATCTTAGATTATGCCTTGCAAATTTAAAGCCAGCTCTTACAGAAGGGAACCAGGGAATAGAGATGAGCAGTGATTGCCTTATTTTTCTACAACACTATTTTTTGGGGGTTCCTGATTCTATAGACATGACACATAACACATTCAGCTTAAATTTTGGACTTGACTTTCCCCTTCCCTGGGTTTTATCAACATTCTTGGAAATTGTGTTGAGTCAGGCCATGTGTAGAAGTAGAATCCACGTGCTCCTTGGTCCTAAGTATACCTTCATATAGTCTTCATTCCAGTCTACATGGCCCCTCAGGTCTAGCAAATCTTCCTGCTTCCTTGGGTCCTTACTTAGGGCACAGTATACCTCTAGGACTCCATCTGACTAAAACCAGGGTATGGACTGAGTCTGGTCCACAGATACATTTTATTTAACCCATAAAATTTTGAGAATCTAGAAGTTTTACTTGGATAATCTAGTTTTCTGGTATTTGTTGAACAATTAGAAATGCACTGACCCAGTACCTGTATTCTTGCATGGATGTTCCCCATGCAGCTGGCCGGTGCTGCCCCACCGCCACCCCACCTTCAGATGGGACCTGGGCTCTCCAGTTCTGCACAGTCCCCACTGCTCCCTGTTGTACTGCACTTGGCTCCCTTCATCCACTTGAGTTTCCTGCACCTAGCCTCAACACTGCATGCTCACATTCTTTCTCTGGGACTTGTCTCTTCCTAAATAGTTCATTTTGAAAGATTGTCACAGGCCTCTCCACTCCTGGGTCTATAGGTGTTCCTTCACTTACCACTTCTCTTTCCTCTTTTCCCCAACCAAAGAAAAGCTTTGTGGCCTGGAGATTGTGGAGGGGAGCTCTGTTTCCTCCACTCTGCTTCTCTCAAACACTTTGTACACTTGATTCTGGTCAGGACATTTTGACTGTCCTCTAAATCTTCATGCCCCCAAAATGTATGGTTTTGAAATTCAAAATCCCATAATCAAGATTATTTCCTTGCTTCTATACACATACACACTTCCCCTAAATCAGTAAGTACATCTCTGCTGGATGTGTTTCATTTGCCCTCCAAAACCACTCTTCTGCTCCTTCCTATTCTCCCTGCCTTGGAAGGTGATCTATATGGACTGTCTTAATTGGTTTCCCTGCCTTTTGGCTTCCTATTGGGTTTGGGTGGTAGGCAGCACCATCAGCAAGTCTGAGGAGGGGAGGAGAACAGGTGACGTGTTTATTTCTTGTTTGTCTCCACATTCTGGTAACTGCTCCTCCTCTTCATGCTTATTTGCCTGTGGATAGTGACAATGCCATGCTTACTACCCTGAGGGAGTGGCACTAGCCCTAATATTTGCTAAACCCTTTCCCTGACTTTGTAAATAGTTTCTCTACTAACCATTTTCAAATTAATCAATTTGAAAGTGCCATCTGTTTCTTCTCAGGACTCTACTGGCTATAACATTCTATGCTGTTGCTTATCCATAGGCATATTCAATAATATTTATGCATATTTTAAGTTTTATCTAAAAAATAATTCAGTGTTAAAATGCAGCAATCTAAACTAAGAAGCAGTGTTAAGAATTTTCTACAAAATAGAGTCATTTGTGGTTCAAAACAGTCAACTAAGTAACCGAACTGAAGCTTTTAAACTCGTATATCACAACCTTTTAACACACAAGGAATCCCCAGGCAACCAGTTTCTAAGAGACCCTAATAATATTTAAGCTTATATAGGACAGAGAAAAGAAAATAGGGGTTATTTAAGGTCTCCAGCAACTGAGGAAGATATACCAACATGTTTATCATGGCCTTCACCATGCCCTGGATCATGTTAGCAGGTAATAGAAGACCTTAATCAGAGCACACAAACTTCACTCAGTTAAATTTTTAATACTCTTCTAAACAGTGTCTGAGGTTAAGGCCCAAGCTTGGGAATCCTAAGCACCCAGTAACCCCGGGCACTTTTCCCACTTCCGTAAGCGTGTCCTTACCTTGTCTGTCTTTTTCTCCCCTTAAGTTCACTCAGCTATGACAATACGTGTCATCCATGCTGATGGCCTTTGTAGAAAATGTAGTGAAGGATTTGCTGGCACATATTTGATACCTAGGGGAAAACAGTATTTATAGGTATTTCTATATGCTACCCAGAACACATTAGGTCTAACCTGTCTGATGAAGCTATTGTGAAACCTGGCTTCCTTCTTTCTTTTACTTCTTAAGTAAATTCATAAATCAAGCTCTGATTGATAAATGCATAAATCACATCTGTGCAGGTGTTCATACATGTGGAATCATATGGTTGCATTTAAGTGAAGTTTCCTGTTACCCACAGATTTTTTACTCAACTGCTTCAAGGAAGTTAGTTTATTCTGATGTTCCCTTTGTTGATTTGTCTCCAGTTTTTTTTTCTCCCTTCTTCTTCTTGCTGATGACACAACACAATTATGTAGTGTCTACTAAAATAGCTGTGAAAAATTATCTTATTAGAACTGAAGGAACTTCATTATATTCAAGTGCTTCTTTGAAAAATATTCTGAAACATGAAAAATAGCCATCAGAACAGAGAGCAAGATTTCTAAGAAAGTTCTGTTCTTCTCTCTGTTCTGTGACCTCTCTTTCCGTTTGCTCTGCCTCTCTCCATCACTTTCTGAACAAACAGCACATTTGATAAGTCCAGCCCTTCCCTGTCCTTGG
>NW_023270374.1:10175470-10272756 GCF_011800145.1 Mirounga leonina | reverse complement strand
AGCCCTTCCCTGTCCTTGGTGTCCTTTCCCCAGTGTCCTTTCTTTTGAAGATTACCTCAAGACTTCAGCTACTCAATTGAATATACATTTAAATGTCTTTCCCTTTATCTCTTCTGTTTCATATGGTTTTAATCTTTTAGGCCTTCTCAAACTCCTTCTAGAACAAGGTAGAATAATGCCACATAAGGCAAAAATTTAAAAACTATATACAAAAAATTCAAATGAGTTGATTTATAATAAGAAAGAACCTATTTATTTATGGATAATTTTTTAAAAGTATCTCTGAACATTCCCACATGGATGACTTCTGAAGCTAGAACTGTTACCTCATGCTTTCTCTCTTTTTTAAAAATTTTATTATGTTATGTTAATCACCATACATTACATCACTAGTTTTTGATGGAGTGTTCCATGATTCATTGTTTGCGTATAACACCCAGTGCTCCATTCAATACGTGCCCTCTTTAATACCCATCACCAGGCCAACCCACCCCCCAAACCCCTCCCCTCTAGAACCCTCAGTTTGTTTTTCAGAGTCCATCGTCTCTCATGGTTCATCTCCCTCTCCGATTTACCCCCCTTCATTTTTCCCTTCTTTCTATCTTCTTCTTCTTTTTAATATATATAATGTATTGTTTGTTTCAGAGGTATAGGTTTGTGATTCAACAGTCTCACACAATTCACAGTGCTCACCATAGCACATACCCTCCCCAATGTCTATCACCCAGCAACCCCATTCCTCCCACCCCCTACCACTCCAGCAACCCTCAGTTTGTTTCCTGAGATTAAGAATTCCTCATATCAGTGAGGTCATAGAATACATGTCTTTCTCTGACTGACTTATTTCACTCAGCATAATACCTTCCAGTTCTATCCATGTCGTTGCAAATGGCAAGATTTCATTCCTTTTGATGGCTGCATAATATTCCATTGTATATATAGACCACATCTTCTTTATCCATTCATCTGTTGATGGACATCTTGGCTCTTCCCATAGTTTAGCTATTGTGGACATTGCTGCTATAAACATTGGGGTGTGCGTACCCCTTCGGATCCCTACATTTGTATCTTTGGGGTAAATACCCAGTAGGGCAATTGCTGGGTCATAGGGTAGCTCTATTTTCAACTTTTTGAGGAACCTCCATACTGTTTTCCAGAGTGGCTGCACCAGCTTGCATTCCCACCAACAGTGTAGGAGGGTTCCCCTTTCTCCGCATCCCCGCCAACATCTGTCATTTCCTGACTTGTTAATTTTAGCCCTTCTGACTGGTGTGAGGTGGTATCTCACTGAGGTTTTGATTTGGATTTCCCTGATGCCGAGCGATGTTGAGCACTCTTTCATGTGTCTGTTGGCCATTTGGATGTCTTCTTTGGAAAACTGTCTGTTCATGTCTTCTGCCCATTTCTTGATTGGATCATTTGTTCTTTGGGTGTTTAGTTTGGAAAGTTCTTTATAGATTTTGGATACTAGCCCTTTATCTGATATGTCATTTGCAAATATCTTCTCCCATTCTGTCGGTTGTCTTTTGGTTTTGTGGACTGTTTCTTTTGCTGTGCAAAAGCTTTTTATCTTGATGAAGTCCCAATAGTTCATTTTTGCCCTTGCTTCCCTTGCCTTTGGCAATGTTTCTAGGAAGAAGTTGCTGCAGCTGAGGTTAAAGAGGTTGCTGCCTGTGTTCTCCTTTAGGATTTGGATGAACTCCTGTCTCACATTTAGGTTTTTCAATCATTTTGAAAGTGTGGTTTAAGGAAATGGTCCAGTTTCATTCTTCTGCATGTGGCTGTCCAATTTTCCCAACACCATTTGTTGAAGAGATGTCTTTTTTCCATTGGACATTCTTCCCTGCTTTGTCAAAGATTAGTTGACCATAGAGTTGAGGGTCTGTTTCTGGGCTCTCTATTCTGTTACATTGATCTATGTGTCTGTTTTCATGCCAGTACCATGCTGTCTTGATGATTACAGCTTTGTAATAGAGCTTGAAGTCTGGAGTTGTGATGCCACCAGCTTTGCTTTTCTTTTTCAACATTCCTCTGGCTATTCAGGGTCTTTTCTGGTTCCATATCAATTTTAAGATTATTTGTTCCATTTCTTTGAAAAAAGTTGATGGTATTTTGATAAGGATTGCATTAAATGTGTAGATTGCTCTAGGTAGCATTGACATCTTCACAATATTTGTTCTTCCAATCCATGAGCATGGAACGTTTTTCCATTTCTTTGTGTCTTCCTCAATTTCTTTCATGAGTATTTTATAGTTTTCTGAGTACAGATTCTTTTCCTCTTTGGTTAGATTTATTCCTAGGTATCTTATGGTTTGGGGTGCAATTGTAAATGGGTATTCTTCTGAAATTGTTCCAAAAAATAGAAATGGAAGGAAAACTTCCAAACTCATTTTATGAAAACCCACAGCAAATATCATTCTCAATGGGGAAAAACTGAGAGGTCATGCTTTCTCTTGAGCACAAATTCTGCAAAGAGAGTGGTTGGAAGGACCGTTTCATGCCCAACTCCCTCCATCATCTCAGATTCAGCATGATCAAGACCAAACTTCCTCCTACCAGCAGGAAAATACAAAACATTTTGAGATTTTCTGTGATATGAGTACTCCCAGTAAACTAGTGTTACATCTGTGTGTGTCTCTGTGTGTGTCTCTGTGTGTGTGCGTGTCTATGTATGTGCACCCACATATGCTTGTATGCATCGGGAAGGGAGTTAGTCTTCTTTGTATTGCTCTCTTCACTTCTCTGTCCACATCCACTCAGTTTCAAAATTCTGGATTCCTCCTTTGAAATGACTCTTAAAGACACCTTCTCCAGTCCAGTTGTTATTGTTGTTATTGTTTTCCTTTTACCCCAGGCCACTCTCCCCTCCCTCTGTACTATCATTATGCCTGCCCAACTTGTCTTCTTTCCCCACCTGGATTGTAAATTACTCAGTTGCAGGCCTCACATGTCATAACTTTCCAGTCTTGGCATATGCTTCCTTTCTGAAAAGGACTTCTAATCTGCATTCTTGGTCCTGATATTCTTAAAATTTTGTCAACTAGACTTCAATTACCGGCACCTGATTAGCAGCTGCTGTGACATTCACTAAGGTAGAATATCTTTCTGTACATCTCACTGATAGCTAAATCACTGCTTTCATTGTTGCCCTTGGCTGAAAAGCACATGGCTTAGAAATGTGTTTTATTCACGATTATCTGGCAGCCCAAGCATGATGTTTAATGTAATTGATGTCTCCTATTTACTAATGGATGTTACATCATCATTATTTAGAAAATTTGCTACTGAATTGACATCTGATTAAGGATATGTGATTGAGGTTAAGAGCCTGTGAATGTTTGGAGATACTTGTTTATAGTATGTGCCATGCAGTGTGGTATGCTATCTACAGGCTGCAGCTGCTTTTCCCTTCTGTTAATATTCTGCACTTGACGGGGCTAAGTGGGCATTGAGATGCTCAGCTTCTATGGTTCTTCCTACCTACGGAAGCACAAAACATTTATATATCCTAAGTGTACAATACAATAACCTGATGAAGTGTAAGTGAGTAAAAAAGAAAAACAGAACACTTTTACAGAGTCACATAAGATGGATGAGGATGAAACACAGACACACACATGCACCCAGTTCTACATATATTTTAAATCATCTGTATCAGGGTGGTTTTAAATGAAAGTTCCCTTCTAAATATGAGGTACTTAGAGTTTCATGTAGCTATATTAATTTATAATGAGAGACCTGGAGTGAGAAGCTTTGAGGTCTTAGTCATTAAGTTTACCAATTATTATATCCATCCCCCTATCCCGCACCCTCAGTTCTGGATACAGAGCAAGACTACATTTACTGGAGCTCTCGTGATTGCATAAAGTGTATGATCAGTTTGGGCCAGTGAGTTGTGAGTAGAAGTTGCCAAGGCTTTCACTGCAGCATAAGACCTGTCCTTTGCCATGATGAACAGCAATAATCTAGATGGTAGCTGGCATCCCAGGATAAAAAAACATGGAACAGAGGTATAGCCAATCCTTGTTGAACAGGAAAACAAAAACAAAAGCCAAAAAAAACCTTTGTGGTTTGAAGCCACTGACATAGGAGTGGTGTTTGTTACCACCTAATAATAACCTGTCCTATCCTGACAGGTACACTTTGTGTGATTCTGGCTTTATATCTTTTGGGCTATAGGATCTTATTATGTAGGTTGATTAACCTTGTCATTTTTTTTTCATTTTCTAAAAAAAAAAAAAATGAGGGGCACCTGGGTGGCTCAGTCAGTTAAGCTTCCAACTCTTCATTTCAACTCAGGTCATGATCTCAGGGTCCTGAGATCGATCCCCACGTCAGGCTCCATGCTGAGCATGGAGCCTGCTTAAGATTCTCTCTTCCTCTTATTCTGCCCCTCCCCACTGTGCTCTCTCTCTCTCTCTAAAAAAAAAAAAAAAAAAAAGAGTATCATCTAAGTGCTTACTTTATAAGGTTATTGTAAAGATCATATTAGATAACAATGTATGTGAAAATGTATGTAAATAAAATGATATACATATATATAAGCTATTATTTTTATTTTTTTAAGTTTTTTAAAAAGGTATTCATTTTAGGAACTTAAAAGTCATTCTTAATTTTAAGGATAATTTCTGCTGATGGTAAATCTAAACAGTAAGGAAGGGTAAAGTGTAAGCAAAAATTTTCTTCTCTGTACCACCTCATCACACACATTTCCAATTCCTGATGTATCTACTATTAAGTGTCTTGTGACTAACATGGAAGCATATTTTTATGCATAATGTTTTTCAACTTTTTTTGTCTCTTAACAATATATTTTGAACACTCTGCTCAGTTTTCCTTGTAATGGTTTTATAATACTCTGCTGGATAAGTGAACGATGCTTTATATAACCTATCAATCAAGAATTATTTTTTCTTTGAAAAAATGAATATCCTGAGGGGTACTTAACACAGCTTCAATTATTTTTAAAGTTGTACAAAAGAAAGGATGGTATAGGGACTGTGATCATCACATATGCTGCTGTCTTTGTGGAAAGAATTAAAAAAAAACAATAGTAATATTTATGATCCAAGATGGCAAACACCAGTGCCTACAGACACCAGGGAGATAAATTAATAAAATCAGAGATGAGGACTCAGTAAAGACATTAGGGAGAGAGAGACGGGATGAGAGGGAGGGAAGTAGAGAGAGAGAGAAGAGAAACAGGAGAGAGAATTGTTGCCACTGGGAAAACACATGCCTTTCTAAAGACGGCAGCTGATACTCAGCTGAAGCCCACTATTTTCACCATCAGTTCTATCCCAGCAGTGGCACACATGATTTTTTAAAAATATATATATAGGGATTTCTTAATAATGGCTGTCTGCATTAATTATATCCAAATGTGTGTATATATATATACACACACACATATATGTATATATATATATCACATATTATATATATGATTTTGATTTTTAAAGTCAGAAACTAAATCAGAAACTTAATTTTTAATACACAAGCCAAATTAAATTTGTTGGGCAGGGAGCAACTGGGTGTAGTCAAGATAAAGTTTGTCGCCTTAGGGTAAAAAGTACAATAGAGGCACAGAGTTTGAACATATCTTAAAGATATATCTTAAAGAACATAACTGCAATTATGACCAATGTCCATGACATAAGTGTGTTCCATACCATGGAAATCTTCCTGACTGTAATTATGTTTTTTAAATCCATACAACCAACCAATCACAGGAACCTTGAAGAACACTTAGTGTAATTTTATTTTTACCTCTGTCCTATGCTCTAAAGCATCATATGAAAAGAGCTTTCAATGACTCTTTGACTTGCCATTTTTCCATCTCAGGATTAAAATGGAATTAGGTGTATTAATTTGGAAGCAACTTGCCTTCTGTATGGTACTGACTAAAAAACACTGTTGATACAGCACTTAACTTTTGTTTAAAAACAAATATGGTACTGAAGTGTTTTCAATAACACACAATTTCTTTCTATATTTGTCTTTTAATTGATTAGTTGTTCAGTGTAAATTTTGATCAGTTCAATCAAAATAATGAATGTAAATTGGCCTTGGATTCTAACCGTGTTGTCCATACATACCAGTTTTTTCTTTGCTTAAATGTGACCTAAAATTAGATAGATAGATAGATAGATAGATGCAGATTGCACACTTTTTAAAATGTGAGAAGTGGCTCTGCAGAGTGTTTTGAAGCCTAGGTTTCTTTAAGTAGTAAAAACTAATCATATATCTTAGAGAAAGGGAAGACATTTGAAGGTGAACCCACCCCCCAGAAAAGAAAGTAAAACCAAATTCATCCATGTTGCCAGGTTGAATGCCTACTTAAAGTATGTATTCTTATTTATAAGTTATATTGAAGACAACTCTTTGTTGACTCAAAGTGTGGTCAAAATTTGGAAGTTGGTATTTTATATGGGGATTCCATTATGAAATATGAAATTATGGTTGAACAAAGAGTTTTTGTTCCATTTGGTTCAGATGCGAGAAAACTCTTCATTTTTTGACATGTATGAATAGCTCCTTCTTTCCAAACTTAGTAGTTTTCTGGAGTCTAATAATAACTGAAATTCGTTTTTAAAAACCTGCCAAGAGGACCCACTTTTCTGTCTGATTTAACTAATGTAACTATTAGATTTAATCTGTTTAGTTGGGGAAAAATTAGTTTGTGACCGCAAATGGCTGTCTGCATTAATTATATCCAAATGAACAGAGTAATTTTTAGAACTTTTTTTGCTGTTAATTTTTCTTTGCTTGGTTAAATTTTTTCACATCTATCTTACAACCAGTAGGATACAAAAATGTTTATTATATTTCATATCTATATTATCTATATGCACATCTATAGATCTATAGTAGAATATATATGCATGTAAGTTATATATTATATATAATATATATTGTACCTATATGTTTTATATATATAATATATATATCACTAGACGGGCTTCTCTCTATGGTCATCAGAATAATTCAGAGATCAGATATATTCTGGCTTATTTGGCTTATTCTGGCCAAATGAATAGGCCAAGCTGTACCTCAATGGTTGGCCAGTTTCTCAGAAGCCATATATGACTTTCTACTGATCTCTCCCACAAGTAGTTTTTACCCCTTTCCCATCATGACTCCAATCATACTCCATTTTTATGTTTGCATATATTATGCTGTGGGGCATAAATGAGCTCAGCTAGACCATGATATTCCATAGTGGAGACATGTTTGCTTAGAAAGTAGGGGAAGGGAAGGAAAAAATAAAATAAGATAAAAACAGAGGGAGGCAAACCATAAATAAGGAACTCTTAACTATAGGGAACAAACTGAGGGTTGCTGGAGGGGAGGGGTGTGGGGGCATGGGGTAACTGGGTGATGGGTATTAAGGAGGGCACTTGATGGTGCCTGGGTAGCTCAGTCATTAAGCATCTGCCTTCGTTAAGCATCTGCCTTCGGCTCAGGTCATGATCCCAGCGTCCTGGGATCGAGCCCCGCATCGGACTCCCTGCTCCGCAGGAGGCCTGCTTCTCCCTCTCCCCCACTTGTGTTCCCTCTCTCGCTGTGTCTCTGTCAAATAAATAAATAAAATCTTAAAAAAAAAAAAAGGAGGGCCCTTGATGTAATGAGCACTGGGTGTTCTATGCAAATGATGAATCACTAAATTCTACCCCTGGGGGACAAAAAAAAAAAAAAAAAAAAGGATGTTAGTGTCTGGCTGTAACTAGGACATTTGTATGTCTATTAACTGCCATTCCCTACCCATCTTATCAATTCCCCTGTGCTCTTTTACTAGTGTAAATGATGGACAACAGGACTCATGGGACAGAACAGACAATCAGAATCAGAATGTTCCGTCCTCCCTCCCTCCCTTCCCCCGCCCTTGTCTCTCACACTGCCCCTTAAGTTTCATTCATTGGAGAGGTTTTTCCACCTGCCCCTAGATGAAAACTTGATTTCTCCCATGACTTTCTATGACTCGTATAGAATAAAATATCCTAACATCACTTGACGGGACAATCACAGTCTCAATTCAGAAATTACAATACCAAGTTGTGTATACCAAATCTGAATTGGATTTAACATTTACTCTTCTTTTTTTTTTTTTTTTTTTTTTCATCTAGTTTTGGGCCTGCTATGGACTGGCTGCTTAAGGTGGAAGAAGGGCACAATCTTTCTACTTTCTTTTTATACCTCCCATTTTAACTCCTTCAGGAGCTTGGAAACTGAAGTCTGTGATTTTACCAGAGGGAGGAAGGAGAGGTTGCAGATAAGGGGTGTAGGAAAATTCTTCCTTGACAGTTGGCTGTATGCTTTTAAGGTTTCTTCAGAAGTCTCAGAACTATTCATCTGTGTCTTGAAGTTTAATTGCCTTGGGTTGTTGTATTCTATCTTAACAGTCACTCATTTCCTTCTCAATAGGATTGGGAGATGAAATACAAGATTCCAAACAAAATTTTAATATCAGATAAACACTGAATAAGTTATTAGTGTAAGAATGTCCCAAGTATTAGACGAACCATGAGAGACAATGGACTCTGAAAAACAAACTGAGGGTTCTAGAGGGGAGGGGGGTGGGAGGATGGGTTAGCCTGGTGATGAGTATTGAAGAGGGCACATTCTGCATGGAGCACTGGGTGTTATGCACAAACAATGAATCATGGAACACTACATCTAAAACTAATGATGTAATGTATGGGGATTAACATAACAATTTAAAAAATTAAAAAAAAAAAAAAAAGAATGTCCCAAGTATTTCATTGGGACACACTTACACTAAAAAAATTATTTTTTAGCTGAAATTCAAATTTAACTGGGCATCTTGTTTTTCCATTTGCTAAATCTTACAACTCTGAGTGGAGGGGCATTTTCGAAGGCTGTCTGCTCTTGTGAGCCATCCAAATCTGGATATTTTATCATGCTATGCTTTAGTAACAGAATAATATTTTTTTGTCTTTGTCAAATAAACTTTTTATAAACATAACCTTTCAAAGCTGGATATAGATTGTAAATTTCTCATTTTTTTATGTAACTATCCAAAATGCAACTCAAATGTTAAAAAATTGTACTAGTAACTGCACGTGATAGAGTTATTTAAGCCAACTAGATCATAAACTCATAACAAGCAGTAGTTATAAGGAAGTAACCTTTCCTGCATCTCATAGAAAAGCAATTTGCAGATAGTAGATGCTTATGAACGCTTAGTGATTAACTTATATGGTTATCTGTGGTTCCATTATCTAATAATTTTTCCAGATTTAAATTCTAATATTGCTGATCTATCACTACTATATCTGTACAGTATTAGAATTACAAGCACAACTAAAGGAATTCTGAAAGTACATGAAGACAAGCGGATCCCAGCAATTAATGCATTTTGAGGTGCATTGAATATTTGGCTATGAATATTTAATAACAGTAATTATTAAAGCACACCATTGTTTCCATTAAAGAGGCAAGAGAATTTTGTTTCTTTCAGGATCATTAAAAAGGCAGCTGTGCCTCCTCTCTTACTATTCCTATCAGGCTCATTCTGAGTAGAGCCTATTCCAATCAGTTTGACTCATTATTCCTCACAAGATTGAAAGCTGAGTATTTTTACTCAACAGATAAGAATTTCATGTGATTTCTCAAGGTTGTACAGAAAATTTACAACAGAGAACAGAATTTCTTAAGAGAAACAGTTTTAAAGCTCTTTGTCTCTCACACCACTTTCTTGACTAGCCAATTTTACGTAGCCAAGAAGGTAAAATGGATGTAGTTAAGTAATTTGTTTTCAGTGAATTAAAATAAGGACTGCCTAAAGCTGTGGAATGCCACGGTAAATCAGAGAAGGAAGAAGATAACACTAACACTAACACTTCTTTCTATTATTATAGATTAGAGGTAAATATAAATATGACTACTGCCATCTCCCCCAACAAGAATGCAAATTCTTCTAGTAAGAGTATGTGAAGAAAAAGATGAATATATACATATCCCCAATGTCTTGTAATGCTGTTCGTTTTGCATCCTTGTGAAGGAAGTAGCTGGCATCACTCTCCTTAATTCAGTTATAAGGAAACTGAGTACTGTGTGTAATGTTTCAACTTGGTTAAACTGGAATTACATTTCCCCAATCCCCTTCCCTGTATGATTTTGGTTAGAGTTGGCTAAAAGAGGAATTTGGAAGGTAGAAATGAAGCAGCAGTCATTGCTCTCTGAAGTTTTCATTATTAGGTGTGGTGACAGTCATAGAGATGCCAGCAAGTCCTTACTTGTCCTCACTCTCTCCATTCCGTATCTTGCTCTTCTTCCCACCTGCTTACCCTGTTGACCAAGCATGGCCGAAGGCCCCCCAGTCAGAACCCTGCCTGTAAGCCTACAGAGGCAACAGCCACATAGAAGTGGGTTTCCCTTTCTATAAGCCAACTTTGACAGTCCTTTTTCGGTGGCTGGGCATACATGGTGGTCTAAGTGGTGACTTCCCTGATCTTCCCACTTTCCCCTAGCACCTTGGTTCTGGTTTCTCCAGCTTTTTCCACAACTGTATAAGGTCTGCTAAGTATCATGAATCCTGTATCCCATAGCTTCCTGTGCTAAATGTCAGAGTATCCCTGAAGCTCTGCTCAGTTGAACATTAGAGCTCCCTTTTAGCTCCCTGCACACATTCAAAGTGACTAACTCCACAGGGTGCAATAGACTATGCCTTTGATGCAGGTAAACTTGAGAAGTTGTTATGTTTACATTTGAACATAACAACCAAATATACACTAGCGGTGTATCCATGAGTAATGGGAACTTCTTGGGAATGAGAATCTCATCTGAGGAGTAAATTCATATACAATGAAGCCAGCTCACAAAGCTTGGCCTCATTAAAACACAGTGGTTTTAACTCATGTGGGGGTGTTGCTGCTAAAATTGAGTAGCAGGCACCTTGTATGGGTGAAACTCAGAGAAATTAATCCAATAAAAAATCAGAATGGTATGAAATTGCTGGTAAAAGTGGGGCAGAATGTCTTTATAACATGTAGTTTAATAGACTCTGATGCTTGTGATGGCATGGCCTTGGATACCTGGATTATTACCTTCTTTGGACCTCTAGAATCAACACTGAAGACAACCCTCATTTCTCAATGTTCAGGATGCTGTCAGTGCCCTGCCCACACCCTTGGCACTCATCTGCAAATGTCGCTTCCTAGAATAGCTGTGACTCTGCCGCAGGGCTTTTATTTGGCAGCTGGAGCCTGTCACCCCCACACAAGCAAGACCTAAATGCTGGGTGCCCTGAAGGCACCACTCCATGACAACCAGGAGTCAGTGGATACTTACCCTAGCTTCCTAGGGTAAAAGGTGTGGACCTTTCTGGTGGTGGGATAACTCTGAAGTGCATGTTCCACGTTGTCTCCCAGAATTCCCCAGTGAGATTGAGTTTGAGTTGCTCGCAGGGCAATATACTTGATAAACACTGTACTGGCTGCCCTCCCTTGCCTGTCTCACTTCCCTGGTTCCCTACTACTGTTTCCTGGAATCACCCTCCAAATAAACCACTCCCGTGTGTGAACTTGTTTCAAGGTCTGCTTCCAAGGGATTAAAAATAAGGCCTTTTCCACAGCTCTTGGTCAGGTATGTCTCCTTCTGGCTATTTGGTTTTGTTGAGGATTTGTTTATGATGTTAAAGTTTGTATGGAGTAAAAAGAGAAGGGGAAGCGACTTAGAAGGTAAAGCAAGATGTCCAGTTATAAAGTACACTAAGTCATTAAATTGGAAGTTTCCGTAGAAGCCTCAAAATGAATTTCAATTCCCAGAGTGTTGTGAGACCCAGAGGAGGGTAGGAAGAGCCTATTTCTCATTCTGATCCCAACAGAAGTCTTCAGTGGGACACCTTGTGGGACCTGATATTTGCTTCTTCAGGTAGGGGGACACTATGAACTGTGCCTGCTTCCTGTCTAGAAAGTGAAGAGGGTAGAGAGTAAGCAGTTTTCTCCTGTGAGGCAGAGCAAGGATTAATACTACAGTCTTGGGCTTCCCCAGCATTCTGGCAGTAACTTGATAACATACCTTTTATCACCTGACAAAGAATGTGAGAGTTTCTGGTGAAATAGATGTTAGCCTTGTGCATGAGAGAGAAGCAGTACACATATTCTATAGATCCTGATAATAGGAAAACCTGAAAGGGTAAATAGCCTCAGCAGAAAGAGGCTAAAGTGAATAGCTGGATTGTTTGGTATTGAGAGGAGGATTACTGGATTTAGCAAATACAAATAGAGAATGCCCAGTTAAATTTAAATTTCATCTGAAAAAACCCAAATATTTTTAGTATAAAAATAGTATAAACCACACACTATTTAGTATATACTTATGTTAAAAAAAGTTATGCATTGGGGCGCCTGGGTGGCTCAGTCGGTTAAGTGTCTGCCTTCGGCTTGGGTCAGGATCCCAGGGTCCTGTGGTCGAGCCCCACATCAGGCTCCCTGCTCAGTGGAAGCCTGCTTCTCCCTCTCCCTCTGCCTGCTGCTCTGCCTGTTTGTGCTCTCTCTCTCTCTGTGTCAAATAAATAAATAGAGTCTTTTAAAAAAAGTTATGCATTGTTGAGCTGAAATTCAACTTTAACTGGGCATCCTGTATTTTATCTGGCAACTATACTTCCACAACCCCCCCCCCCCCCCCCCCAATTCCCAAGAGTACTAGAAACAAAATGATTGTGAAGATGATGTATTTGGTGTGATACTCCTAAAATAAATTCTTGAAGTAGCAAGTGAAGGCTTTGCTCAGCTCCCACGGTGAGCTAAAATGTGAACAATAACTTAATGCTCCACCTAATTAATTATTTTTCCTTTTTAATTTATTAATCCACTCAAGATATGTTTATTGAGTGCTTACTATGTGTTGAGCACAGTTCTAAGCACTGGGCAAACAGCAGTGAACAAAACAGACCAAATTCTTGACCTCACAAGAATTTGATTCTAGTGATATATGTTCTTGGCAAACAGAATAGAACTTGGGGCCAAAGGGTCCTATAAATCTTTGAAGCAGATGATGATTCCTTCCTCAACCCTTGTAATTCTTGCTTTCCTGCCCTGTGGTGTCTAATGTTCTCCTGGGACACTGTCAAGAGAAAAACCTTGAGTGTTACCACCACTGCTCCAACTCGGATGGTATTTGTTTGCAGATGGTATTTGAGTGAAGAATATTCAGCTAGAGCTGGTGGTGTATAATTTTTTAATATCCTACTTCATTTCTAAAAGGAGTTGAAGCAGCATGACTCATGCAGTTCTGTCTGCTTTACTCATTCATTCATTTGCTTTATTCAGCCAAAACAGAGAGATGAATGGTATGATGGTAGTGGCCCACAGCTGATAGGACCATGGATCTGGACATGGTGGAGTCTTTAAAGGAAGTACAAGGTCCTCAACATCAGAAGCCATAAAGTCTGAGAACTTAAAATTGTAATATCATCATATATGATGCTGTTAGGGAAAAAAAAATAAAAGAGAAACAGAAAATACTTTAATTCCCTCTTCTAAATTTTAATTACAATTTTGCTTTCTCTTTACTTCCCTAAATGTTTCTACTATCCTCTGTGAGGGGCACAAAAATGAAAGCAAATATAGATATTGAACCGCAACCATATGCAGACAGAACATGTAATAAAAGAGTGCTGCCCATCAAGAAAGGATATATTGGGTTTAATATGATCAGTTGAGGAAATAATGGTCTGTCTACTGTGGCTGTCCATTTTTAACTTGATGCTCATATTTTAAATGAAGTCCCTTTGGGGAGAGTATATCATTTTCAATGTTTTATCCTGAAAGAAAAGTATTAGGGCAGTTTGTACACGCATTCAAAGAAATATACTTCACAAAGTTGATGTCTGCATTAATCTTAGAAGTGTGTGTGTGTGTGTGCATGCATGCATGTGTGTGTGTGTGTGTGTGTATGTCTTTCATTGTTGCCCTTATATAAAATGTTCCCCGAACAGGATGACAATTTGACATTTTCTTTCTGAAGCTAACTCTTTTTTCTCCATTAGTGATAATATTCACTTATTCTGTAAAGGAAAAAAAAAAGGACTATACTGTGTGCAGAGTAGGAGATATCAAATCTAACTTTAACAGGTTGGAGCTGCTCCATAATCCATGATCCAGAACCAGGATTCCATTTCCAAAATTTTACCACTGGAAATAGTGTTAGTTGTCCTTCAATGTTTTTGTTGAAGAGCAAGACTGTCCTGTCCCCTTCAAGGTCCTAGCTGGATTAAGAATCAAATTGATGTGAGACAGATTAATAGGAGAAAATCAAATATAATTTCATACATATGAGAAATCCACACAGACATGGAAATTGCAAAGACAAGCAAAATGAAGTATGTATGTAATCCTATATTAAGAAGGGGATAAGGGTTTAGAACTTTAAAGGGAAAGGATGCAATTTGGAAGATGAAAAAGAATAAATGTTTGTAAACAAATGTTTGGTGGGCCACTCAGAAATGATGGGACATAGAGGACTAGATCAAACAAGCCTTGCTAAGTTCTTCTCTGTCTACCATACCTAGTCATAACATCAGGTAGTTATCTATGGTGTTAGCTCTCTTCCTGCCACAGGTCCTGTATGGAAATGCTTATAGGCAGTTTTTTCAAGAGATTTATTTATCTATTTGAGAGAGAGAGAGGGAGGGAGCGAGAGCACATGAGTGGGGGGGGAAGGGCGGAGGGAGAAGAGAGAGAGAATCTCAAGTGGACTCCCCACCCATCTGGGAGCCCAATGCAGGGCTCAATTCCATGACTGTCAGATCATGACCTGAGCTGAAATCAAGAGTTGGATACTTAACCCACTGAACCACTCAGGTGCCCTTCTTTTTGGCAGTTGTGCAGGAGATAAAGAGATTTTCCTGAATCTGCTGGGTTTTGATTACTTTTTAACTCAAAATAATCTTCATGCCAAAGTGCCCTTGGCCCCTATAGTCTTTTTGTCCAAATTTCATTTTCCTTATAGGTGAGGAAACTGAGGCTCATAGAAACTAAAGCTCCCAGTCTACATTTGCAGGGGTGGTTAGTCTTCTAGGCCAGTGTTTGAGACACTGCAAACCACTGCTTCCTTTTTGGAGGATGTGTGTGCCTGTCAGCACCCTAAAGGAGAACACACAGGAGGGGACCCATCAGATTTGTCACCCTGGCACCTTCTTCAAAGTAGCAGGTGAGATAATTACCTACTTCTCCAACCCTCTCCTGAAGGATGGGCACTGATAAATGTTTGGAGGTGATTTGGGAGGCAAAACTGGGAGCTAGGGGACCACCCCAGAGCTACCATGTCCATAGGAACCTTAGATGGGTGGGGCCTGCTCAGATGCAGATTATTTTGTATAATTTATAATCACTGAGTCTCTTGACTAGGACTTTTGATGAGGTATATAAACCCTACCAGTTAGATGCTAGTCTAATATTTTTGCTTTTCAACCCTTTCACATTGAAATTCTTATAACTCAGTCTCCTAGTAACTGCTCATGAGTTTTATTCTTTTGTTGACTGTGCTGATTACTCAGCTAGGTAACTTCCCAGTTTTCATGTGCAATGACAACTGCCATTTTCTAAGCATTTTAATGTTTTCTGGTTTTGAATAAGTCATTCCACACACACCACCCCCACTTCCCTCACCAGTTCAGACAAATGCAACCAACCATTTAAAGATGTGCAGATGAGTTCTTTGCTTATCAGGGCTGCTGTTTCCACAAGATCCAAGGACTTAAAGATTCCACTACACTTTGTAAAACAGCACCCCTGGCCTTAGTGTTGCATGCACTTATTGCTAAATTTTATGATTATTCAAGAGAGTTGTTGTGGCATAAAAACTCTGAATCAAGTTTGAGTGATGCTGGCATGCCAGAACAAGTGTGAGGACAGACTCTAACAGCCAAGTAGCATATCCAGTCTTATACTGCATAAAATTAACTATGCATACTATATGAGTAGCCCTTTATGCTACTTTATATGGTAGTTCAAAGTAGATTGTAAATGTAAATAAATTTAAAAAAAAGATGGATCTATTTTCCTCACCATTTCTATGCATGAGGACAAGCCTTGACATCATCTTGTTAATTTGTGATTAGGCAGAAGCATTCAATTCCTATTGCCTCAGCATAGCTGGACTACCTCTTCAGATTTCATAATGGAAAAATAACACAACATCTGCATTCATTCCTCTGGAAGCCAGCTAGTGGTGTGATTGCATTATGTTCTCAAACAAGAAGTATCATTACTTTTGTCTTCCTTTAATTACATCAGGGTGATTTTCTTTTGTAACATTATTTTAAAAAAATTAATGTACAATTTTGTTTTCTCTCATTTAAGCATATAACATATGGCTGTATGCCTCACAATTTATTTGTAGTTGCTAAAAATGATCTTTTAAATGGATTTTATTTAATAGTTATAAAATAAGATATATATTCAGGGGTGGAAGAAAGTTTTAAGTAATACTTATGTATTAGTCAGCTGTTGCTGCATAACAGACCACTATGAAAATTTTAATGGTATAAAACAATGAACATTATATCTCACTCACACATTTGTTAACCAGCTGAGGTGGTTCTGCTTCAGGTTTGAGAGTTGAGTTTGGTCTGCTCCACATTCTGGGGCCCAGCCTGGGGTCAGTGGCTACCCAAGGCAAGGTGTTCTCATTTCAGAAGTTAGAAGCTCTCGGAGGGGCACATGAAAACAAGAGATGCCTCTTAAGACCTCGGCTTGAAAGTGGCACAATGTCACTTCCATCAGTCACCCACATTCCATTGGTCACATCAAATTATGTGAAAAAGACCAACATCAGTAATACTAGGAAAAATGCTTCTCTTCTCATAGTTGCCTAATTACTGATCATTATATGAAAAAGTATTTTTAAAATTGTTTTTTGAAATTGATTATTAAAAGTTATTTTAGGGGTGCCTGTGTGGCTCAGTCATTAAGCGTCTGCCTTCAGTTCAGGTCATGATCCCAGGTCAGGGTCCTGGGATCGAGTTCCACATCGGGCTCCTGGCTCAGTGGGGAGCCTGCATCTCCCTCTCCCTCTGCCTCTCCCCTTGCTCATGCTCTCTCTCTATATATCTCTGAGTCTCAAATGAATAAATAAAATCTTTAAAAAAAGTTTTTTTTTAGATGACTGTGCTTTATCAAGTTTTGTATTAACATTGCATACACTCTCAAAAGTAACTGGGTAATGACTTTGAACCATTGATGTGTGCAGAACAAGTGTAGAAATGCTATGTAAATGAAGGGATGGGGAGAACTTCCCACTTTTCACTTGGGTAAGCATGAATTCTCTCTCTTTCTTCTTTCTTTCTTTCTTTCTTTCTTTCTTTCTTTCTTTCTTTCTTTCTTTCTTTCTTTTCTTTCTTTCTTTTGTTCATTCTTTCTTTTTCTTTCTTCCTTTCTTCTTTCAAGAGAAACATCCTTTTATTAAGTTTATGAATAGCAAAAAGTAATGACAAGCAAGCAACCAACTTGATGTTAAGTAATAAAACTTATCAAAACTATCATAGCCAAGAATACTGTTTGGAAAAATTGCTTTTTGGGCCTTGGCCCCATTTTAAAACAACTTATAACTCCTAAAGATGATTAAAAAAAAATGTGAGCACCCAATAGACAATGGAATTTAAATACAATTGTGGGAGTTTCATATGTGGTGATGGATTACCACAACTGACATGCTTTTAACTCAACCAAAAGATAAAAAAGGTAAAAACCATTTAGACCATTTGTATGTTTTTAAGTGAGTTGGAATTCAAGACATCTGATTTCACTAAATCAGCCAAGAGTTTCCAAAAAAAGAGATGTCATTTTAAGCCAAAAGGTAGTCCTTTGAAGGATCTTGAGATATGTAATTTATCTGAATGCATTTGCCCTCATCTGTGATTTCCTGAAGGTTAGGAACTATGTCATATTCATGGCCTTCCTTCCCTACTATAGAGCCTGAAATACAGTAGGGGCTCAGTAAATGTCTGGAGAAGAGAGAAAAACATCTTGGAGTGCTACTTGAAAATTTATGGAAAATATTTGTCTAAGTACTTTATATTCAGTACTTTTCCCAGTTATTGCTGGTAGTGTTGATTTTTGCAAATTTAAATTACATTGTATTTATTTTAAACAAATCTATGCTTTTAGACATTAAAATAAAAATACTGTTTCATAATACCACCTCACACTAGTCAGAATGGCTAAAATTAACAAGTCAGGAAACGACAGATGTTGGCGGGGATGCGGAGAAAGGGGAACCCTCCTACACTGTTGGTGGGAATGCAAGCTGGTGCAGCCACTCTGGAAAACAGTATGGAGGTTCTTCAAAAAGTTGAAAATAGAGCTACCCTACGACCCAGCAATTGCCCTACTGAGTATTTACCCCAAAGATACAAATGTAGTGATCCGAAGGGGTACGCACACCCCAATGTTTATAGCAGCAATGTCCACAATAGCCAAACTATGGAAAGAGCCAAGATGTCCATCAACGGATGAATGGATAAAGAAGAAGTGGTATATATATATATATATATATATATATATATATATATACACATACACACACAATGGAATATTATGCAGCCATCAAAAGGAATGAAATCTTGCCATTTGCAATGACGTGGATAGAACTGGACAGTATTATGCTGAGCGAAATAAGTCAATCAGAGAAAGACATGTATCATATAATCTCACTGATATGAGGAATTCTTTTTTTTTTTAAAGATTTTATTTATTTATTTGAGAGAGAGAATGAGAGAGAGCGAGTACATGAGAGGGGGGAGGTCAGAGGGAGAAGCAGACTCCCTGCCGAGCAGGGAGCCCGATGCGGGACTCGATCCCGGGACTCCAGGATCATGACCTGAGCCGAAGGCAGTCGCCTAACCAACTGAGCCACCCAGGCGCCCGATATGAGGAATTCTTAATCTCAGGAAACAAACTGAGGGTTGCTGGAGTGGTGGGCGGTGGGAGGGATGGGGAGGGTATGTGCTATGGTGAGCGCTGTGAATTGTGTAAGACTGTTGAATCACAGACCTGTACCTCTGAAACAAATAATACATTATATGTTAAGAAAAAAAGAAGATAGTAGGAAGGGACAAATGAAGGGGGGGAATCAGAAGGGGAGATGAACCATGAGAGATTATGGGCTCTGAGAAACAAACTGAGGGTTCTAGAGGGGAGGGGAGTGGGGGATGGGTTGGCCTGGTGATGGGTATTAAAGAGGGCACGTATTGAATGGAGCACTGGGTGTTATATGCAAACAATGAATCATGGAACACTACATCAAAAACTAATGATGTAATGTATGGTGATTAACATAACATAATAAAATAAAAAAAATACTGTCTCATAGAAAAATAGTAAGACAGTGCTATAAATGAAAATCAACACCTTAGAAAGAAAAATAAGATTTTAGGGTTTGTTATTCAAAATAAATTCAGTGCTTCAAGTTTTAAATTCTAAAGTTCATAACATAACATTTAGGCACAGTAAAACATGCCTTGTGGTTGGCTACTTTGTTGTAACAGGTTTTTGTTACTTCTGGTTTCATTTCTTCTGTTATCATGATTCTCTTTACACTTACTTGTTACCTAGAAGTTGCTTTTTCTTCTGTTTTTAAAACATTTTTTGAGGGAGAGAATGTATTTTGTAACTAAGAAGAAGATAATATAAGATGACTCAAAAGCATGATTTTAAAACAGGAAAGTAAATCTTTTTTCTCTTTGAAATGCTGTATATTTAAAAAAATAAATAATATCTTAAGATGCAAATTTACATAATAAAATGGAATGCAATGAGTCTTTTGAGGAATAATTGTATGTTTTGTTAAAGAGATTAACTTCTCTATAATTATTAATAAATAATCATAGATGTGAGTCTTGAGATAGTTCATTGGAAGAAAATCTGTATTTTTCATAAAGCCTAGGATTACTCTGATTTTATTTAAATTTTTAATCTTTTTTTTTTAGTTTCTTTTTTTTAAGTTTTTATTTGATTTTTTAAAATTCCAGTTAGTTGGGGCACCTGGGTGGCTTAGTTGGTTGTGTCTGCCTTCAGCTTGGGTCATAATCCTGGGGTCCTGGGATCGAGCCCCATGTCGGGCCCCTGCTCAGCAGAGAGGCTGTTTCTCCCTCTCCCTTTGTCCCACCCACTGGCTCATGTTCCACTCTTTCTTGCTCTCTCCTCTCAAATAAATAAATAAATAATCTAAAAAAAAAAAAAAAAAAACTTGAAAAATATTTTTTGAAAATTCCAGTTACTTAACATGCAGTGTAATATTAGTTTTTGGGTGTACCATTTAGTGATCTTTAAAAAACAATTTGTGTTACGGAATGGAAGGAGGTGTGGTCCCTAAGTCCTTGGGAGTCTTGGAGCCTAACGAAAGCAAGGTACAAAGTCACTTAATGGTGACTGTCCCTAAGCTCAAACAGAACCAGACGAATAAGGAAGGGAACAGGCCTACAGGCTCTCCCTGCAGTCTGCAACTTCCCAGTTTTCCTGGAGCCCTGGGTGCCCCCGGGGCCTTCTGCTCTTTTTCTCCTTCTTGTCCTTGGGGCCTGGTGTGATGGGAGATGTGGTGTTGCTGATGGGAAGGTACTAGGTTGTTTGGCTTTTCTGCCTACTCCCTCCTTAAACAAAAGAAGGAAGCTTGGATTTGTTGAAGTAGCTGATGCCCTCCCCTTAGATCTTGGTTTCCTTGGTAGGAGTTTTCGTGTGAGAGGGAGTTCAGCCCTCCCTCACGGATTTTTTTCTCCTTTTCACCTTCCACAAATGGGGGTCCAGACCTATTCTGGTCTTTTTCTACTTTGTTGTCTTTCTCTCTGTTCTTCCTCCTCTCTGTGTTTTGGTTTTGTTTTTTTGGGTCATTGTTGTTAACTTTTTCTCTATTAGTGGGGGCTAAATTGTTCCCCTAAGCCTGCCAAATTTTATTCCTTCCCCTATTTTGGCCAAATCCCAGGGGGGAAAGCCCTAGTATGCCAAAAATATATGCTAAGCATAATTCAATTCCATGCAGGTTCCTACCAGCCAAGAAGCCTGCAGGTGGGAGCAGGGGACAGGTCCCTCCTTAGAATGTCTTCCCGTGTTGACAGGAGGGCTCCTCAGAGAAAGGGGCTTGTCTCAGAGGAGGCTTTATTCTGGAACTGCCCCAGAACCCCACTGAAGAGCTCACCATGTCTCAACAGCCAGATCCCCTTTAGTCTACGTGCTCTGTAGAGGAGACTCTTGGTCTGCTGCTTTTCCCAGGCAGCCCGGGGCCAGAAGCAGCCCTTTGCCAGCAGGATGGGCTTCTCTTCAGAGGGGGTTGTAGCTTTCCTGTGGTCTGGCACCCTCCGGCCTTTCCACACTGCCCTGGGGGAGCTCTAGGACGGAGGTAAAGAGCATGAGGCAGGACTGGATGACTTGCTCACAAGAGGGCAGGGGAAGTTTCTCTCCATGGGCCACAGGGGCAGGGCTGGGAGAATAAAGAGACTTGCACCTTATATCATTAAATAATTATTTTCTAGTTCAAGAAGATAATATTGGTAGTGTGGGAATGGGAGGTAGGAAGGGGAGAAAGTCTGAGTAAGCCAGTTGGCTTCTAAGCCAAAAGGATTCCTCTTTGTTTATCTTTGAGACAGTCCAACTCTGAAAATAGCTTTAAAAGGGAAATTAGTGCTGAGACAGTAAAGTCCCCATAAGCCAACAAACCGTAGCAATAGAATGAGCGCAGGCGTCCAGCGGTGTGGACTCCGAGCAGTTTCAAAGAGCCACTCATGCTGTCGCCCATTTGTACAAAATAGAGCAGGAAGATTCAGGAGGATGTTTATGACTTTCTCATACCATGTGGCTTTTCATGATTCTGGATTCTAAACAACCCAGAACAGTCCTTTCAGCCAGAGCTATTCTCCTACATTTGTGTCTCTCTGCTTTTAGACTTGGCTGGACTATCAGACGCGATTCTTGGCTCAGGTTTCAAGAAGCCATTAGCAAATGTACACATGCACGCTTGTCGCTGCAATGTTTATTCCTTTGCCTGCAGCCTACTTTGGAGAAAAAAAATGCCTTACTGACTAGCCATTGCAGTATCCAGTGTATTTTGACAGGTGCCTGTCCTTAAAAAAAAAAAAAAAAAATTTCATTTTTTTTTGGATTGGTTTTTGTTTCATACTGTTGGCCAGCTCTAAAGTCCCCAGCAAATCACTGGGCCATTGGATTTTTTCCATTATGTTCATTACCCTTGTACCATGTACCTCAGATCTCTTTCTCTCTGTTACAGTTTCTCATCTTGGACTTCTTTTATTATTATAATAATTTTTTTTTGCTTTAAAATGAGTGTGATGCCATATCGAGTCAATGTTATTCTCTCACAATGTACTCTATAAGAGGTGTGGGTGTTTATTTGGTCGGGATGCTAGCAAGTGCTAAAGTAGCATGATCAGTATAAACAAAAGGTTTTTTGAAAGTATGGAAAAAAATGTTTTGTTGGTTATGATGGTGATGTGGTACAGTCAGCTGCCTTTTAAGAGGTCCTGTCTGTTCAGTGTTAAGTGATTTTAAAAAATAATGGTCTGTGATTCTGACCAGCTTAAAGATGGATTTGCAAATGGTTTTGGATGCAATTAGGTTATGCTATTTGGACAATAAACTCACCTTGACCTAAAAAAAAAAATAAAATAAAAATAAACACAATTTGGGTTAGAGTCATCACTATATGGTTAATACATTTAAAGACAGATGGGATAATTCATTTTCTACTATATGATCTACATGGTGGAGGTCTATCATTGATGATCGTAAGGATAGGAATCATTCACCTATGGGTGATCCCAATGAATAAAACATTTCCTAAAAATTCTTATGGGTAGAAAATTGTTTTTCTTTTTCTTTTTTTTTTTAAAGATTTTATTTATTTATTTGAGAGAGAAAATGAGAGAGAGCACACATGAGAGGGGGGAGGGCCAGAGGGAGAAGCAGACTCCCTGTCGAGCAGGGAGCCCGATGCAGAACTCGATCCAGGGACTCCAGGATCATGACCTGAGCCGAAGGCAGTCGCTTAACCAATTGAGCCACCCAGGCGCCCAGAAAATTGTTTTTCTAAGTCTAGTTTACCATCTTGACCTTTTTCCCAGGTGTGGGCTTATGAAGATATGTTTACTTTAAGGCAGAATATGGCTTAGATTATTGTCCTATTATTTCTTTCTTTTTTTTTTTTCCTTTTTTCTTTCCATCAGTCGATTCCTCAGTCTGACAGCTTTTAGCAAGCTTCCTAGTTTGAGGTTGGTCATCGTACTACATAGTCTGCAGTCTAATAATTATATGTATCATTTTACCTGGATGTTTTATTCAAAATCAAATCATATGTGTGTTAAATTTGAATACTCCCCCTCTCATATCTGTAAAAGAATAAATCAAACAATAAATCTCATGAAGGAGCGGTGAAAATAAAGATAAACTTAAAGCTATCTATATTTAGAGACTCTTACAAGACTATAAATATAACTCCAACTACTACTGAAGTTATTAGTTAAAATAAAATATAAATTTAAAAAGATGCTATACCTCAGCCATTCCCACTACTTAGAAACACACACTCCTAAACCTTTATGACCTGATGATTATAAGTTAATCTTTTAAAGTAAGAAACTGCCTTAAGTTGCTGTAAATGCAGAGGAGTGCACAATTATTTTAGATTTTAAATCCTCCCAACACACACACATATATACATACACACACACACACACACACACACCATTTCTTCTCAGTAGCTTGACTTAACTTGAAGGAAGTGCTTTAGAAAAGTCACTTCAGGGTGGTGGAAGAAAAGAAATAGCTCTCCTTGGATTTAATCAATAGCAACATTCCATCTTACGTTTAAGTTTCTTATACTCTTAAGTCCAGCTCTGGCTTTGTTTAGTTCTTTCAGCTGAACTGAAGTAAGGGTCTTTGCACCAGTTCTTCACATAAAGATATTTTCAAGAGAAAGAATAAAGAGTAATTTGATTCATAAAAGTCGATTACAAAAAAGAAAGAAGCTTGGGAAAACCCAAGTGCTAATGTTTAGATCCCTTGTTAAAGAGATATTTGTTATATAAATTTGTTTTCAGCCCAGTTCATTTTCATAGCAAAAAAAAAAAAAATGGTGTGCTTTTAGAGTTTGATGCAGAAAATATTACCAGAAAAATAGTAACAAATGACATGTCCAGAACTTGTAGTTTATAGTTTATTGAAGTACCATTTGTGTCTTTGTTATGCCATGAAAATTCAATGAATCACCCAAATTCTAGTGACTGGAAGTTCATTTGAATTTTACATATTTTTCGACAGGAGGCATCCACATGGAAGCAATGCAAAGATGTATAACACCTTCCCTTAAGACTCTTATCATCTAGCCAAAGAAAAGAGATGAATACAGGGAAAGTTACATTGCAAAAGAATATATAAATAAATCAGTAGAATGTGAATCGATTCTTTATGATGATGAGAAGATGGAAGGATTTCTTAAAAATATGGAACAAAAAGATATAACCAATTGATGAGTAAAAAGAGGATATATAGAAATTGATAAAGCAAGTATAGTAAAATGTTAATTGTAGATTCTAGGTGGGTTCATTATAAAATTCTTACAACTACTTTTGTGTGTTTGAAAATTTTCATAATAAAGTGATGAAAAAATTCTAGAGTTTACAGGAAGAGTGTGAGCATTTAATTTCCATGCAGATGTAATAAACGATAAAGCATGAAAGGTAAATTCTGTGAATAATCGTCCTTCATTAGTTCTCTCCTCAATTTGATCAAAAGAGTGAAGGCACTTAATGTTAGAGAATAAATTACATTGAGCATCCATCAGAAAATAACATTTCCTACTCAAATTGGCTTAAATGGAAGGCATGTTATTATTGTACAGATTAGGAAAACCAAAGTTAGGACAGACTTCAGGGTTGATTAATTTAGTTTCTCAAAATTCTCTCAAGAGGCGCAACTTACTGCTCTGCTGCCTACAGCATCATCTTCAACACAAGGCTGGTTTCTCTCACTCACTAGAGGGCTGCCCGCAGTCTTGTTTCTGTCCACTATGAAAAATGACTGGCTTCACTTTCCCAGTTACATCAAGTAAACTACTCCTCATGCCTTTTTGTCCTAAACTGACTTAGACCTGCTCAGTCTGAATCCAACTCTGTCAAGAGGGTAGTGGACAGCGGCCCATGGCTGGCTTAGACTCCTCGTGGGAGGTAGAATAGTTCAGAGGCCAGCACCACAGTGACCACCACAGGCTAGTGAAGAGACTAAGACATCCTCCAGGAAGGTGGAAGAACACAGGCTGGGTAAGACACTTACTTTTAGAAGCATAATGCTGTGACCACTAGGTACTTTTAGGACAATGTTGTGGGCAGAATATATGTTTGTAAAGGAGAGCTATCTTTATGAAATATTATTTCCATGATTATAAAAGCAATACATATTCAATAAGAAAACTATTTTAAAAAAGCTAATAGAGTATAACAATCATTTATAATCTTACCACTTAGAAACAATCAAAGTTAATATCTGGACATTCAACCTTTTATTCTATGTATATGTGTGTGGGTGTGCACATGCACACATACATATGTTAAATACTTGTGGTATGAACTACACAATTTTGTGTGCCTTTGCCTTTCTTAACATTTTATCATTAACATTTCCCAATATCATTAAGATTTCTTCATAAATTTTGTTTTAATGGCTGCATAAGATTCTATTACATGAAAGTACAAATTTACCTAAATATTCCTATACTATAGAATGTTTAAATTGAATCATTTTTGTTTTGTTGCTAACACTGTGATAAATATCTTTGTAATAAATCATTGTTTGAATTTCCGGTGATTTCCCTAGAAAATATTTTTAGTTGGTATATTATTAAGCCAGATTATATGAATATATATATTTTAAGATTTATTTATTTATTTTAGAGAGAGAGAGCATGGGAGTCGGGGGAGGAGCACAGGGAGAGGGAGAGGGAGAATCTCAAGCCGACTCCCCACTGAGCTCGGAACCCAAGGGGTTTGATCCCATGACCCTGAGATTATGACCTGAGCCAAAATGAAGAATCGGACACTTAACTGATTCAGCCACCCAAGTGCCCCACATATGAGTATTTTTAATACTCAATGCATTAAGCTTGTTCCAGTATATACTTCTACTCATGTGGTTATTCCATGGATTCTAAGAAGTACTGTTTATTATAATTATCATTTAGCAGCAGTGACACATGACTTCACTTTTCAGCTCCAAAGGGCTCTCTGAGAGAGAACTACAAATATGTTTTCCATCACTGATATTCCTACTTTGGGCATTCCTTCCTTCCCTAACATTTTTACATTAAAAAAGTAGAGGTGGGCTGTTTACCTATTATGTTTTTTGTTTATTACTTTCTAAATCTATTCCTTTTTATTTCTTGGTCTAGTATCTATACAGGCTTTAGGAATTAAGCACGTGAAGCTTCATACACAGACCCACCCCATCCCCCAATTAGGATAAGCAATGAATCAATTAATGAAAGAGTGAATGAATGAATGAATGAATGAATGAAATGCAATACCTGGTAGCTCAGGATAAAATTTGCTGTTGCTTTATTAAGTCCATAAAATTTGTAAATTACTTCATAAAAGTGCTTTATAGGTTTTGGCACTTTAATGATGTTTACAGTGTTTTAGAAGAGACAAAAGATTTTGGTTTTGTGGCAGTTTGCCAGAACAGGGAGCAATTGTGCATTCAATTACTCCATTAAGTTATTAAAAGTAGTAAGGAATTTACACAAAACAGACCTTGAATTGTTTTAAATTCTCTTCATTTGAAAAGGTTAACAAAGGACAAATCACATACTTTAGCTTCCTTTTTCATTTGTAATTCACCTTTATTTCCCACTTGCCCATGCTATTTTCTTGTTAAGTCAACAAGAGTTATGAATTTTCTTTATAAATTAATAGTGTAAGCTTGATGACCACAGGTAAAAATCTTATTATTCAAGTTCATGATATTAGGGGAAAGAAAAATCAGTATATCCAAGGGTGAGGGAGTTGGGGAAGAAGTTGTTTCATTTCTAGAACAATAATTTTTGTCCCAGGATCTAATACTCTAGGAAATAATATATGTGAAAGCTTCTTGAAAGTGTAAAGCACTATATGAATGTAAAGGATTAGTATTAGTGGTGTGGTAAATCATTTTTCTGAAGGTTGGTATAGGCCATTTATATTTTTAAAGTAGATGAATAGAAGAAAAATATATCTTACATGAAGAATGGCCGATTTCTTCCTCTAGAGTGGTTGAAACACTTTTTCTGATTTGGTTTGATTAATCCCTTTGCCGTCCTGGTAAAGGAAATTGGAGGCTCACATTGCATTTTTATGGGCCTTGCCTACATTAAGTTTCAGGTATCTAGATGTCTTTTCTCATAGGTGTCTTTCTCTTAATTATTCCTTTTATCACTGAATTTCAGATAGGTACACTAGAGGGATCCTAGCCGAGATGCAACTATAGAAGTGGCTCTTTTTGTGGCATTTGAAAGAGCTGATATGGCCTCTGAAGAGTTTCCTGAGGCTTTGAGGTGAGTAGGGTAAACTCAGAGCCCTGGTGAGAGGAAGGGCCCCTGGAAAACTGGCTACCCAAACTTTTCCTCTCCAACTTACACTGAGCATTTGTATGCTTTTATTTTAAAGATTTATTTATTTATTTATTTGACAGAGAGAGACAGCAAGAGAGGGAACACAAGTAGGGGGAGTGGGAGAGGGAGAAGCAGGCTTCCTGCTGAGCAGGGAGCCTGACATGCGGCTCGATCCCAGGACCCTGGGATCATGACCTGAGCCGAAGGCAGCCGCTTAACCGACTGAGCCACCCAGGGGCCCCTGTATGCTTTTATTTTATATGAGAAAACTAATTATGGACATTCCAGCATGCTCCATAAAAAGGGAACTTGGGGAGCTTATCAGGTCCTAGGGAATCGTATGAAAAGACTTAATCCAAGAGTTGGAGCAAAACAAAGTCATGGAATTTGGAGTCAGCCAGCTGGAAAAAAGTTAAAGCAACTAAAGGTCCTGGAAAATAATAGAAGCTATCTTGCACTTCCGGCTTGTGTTTTGAGTTTCTGCTCCTTGCGTTGACTACAGATCTTTACTTGGCTTTCTAAGGGGCCCTTTCTCCTAAGCATCCCAGGGGCATCACCAGTTTTCCTCCCAATGTCTATCCAGAGAAGTAAGATAAAAAGGCAGAAACTAAGGCATAGAAAGATTGACTGCTGAAGATAGCAGAGGTGAGAATAGTATGATACAAGCTGCTATTTTATTGTTTCCTCTACAAAATTCTTTAATTGGTCAGACGATGTTTGAGAGATACATACAAAAAAATCTACTTTCTAAAAATGTCAGTGCCTTTCAGACTATACATATTTTCCTTTAGCTGTTTCAGACATTATCAGGACCTGTTGGGAGCAACCGTGGCCTTGTCGGTCACAGATTAGTAACTCCTCTGAACTCCTTCCCCTTTCTTGCTCTGAGCAAAGCCTGGATGTCCCCTAAGGGTTTGCTCCCCTTGCAGGCTTGTGACCTGAGTCTTTTTTTTTTTTTTTTAACCTCCCACATATATGAATTCCACAGGACCTAGAAGAAAGGAAGGCAAATTCCCTGCTTCCAAAACCATTTTCAGACCATTGTTCCTTTTCTTCTGAAACAAAAAATCAGCTCCTTTGAAACCTATGTTTATATGTCCATCCAAAGTTAACCTATTTTCCTCCTGGTTCCTTCCTCTCAGTTGTAAGAAATTTTAGCTTGTCCTTTTTTGTTTTTTCCCCATGATGACCATCTTAATTCTTGGTGACTTCAAAAAGAATTGAGGGTTCTTGGCCAGCTCACCCAACCCCTGAGTGCCTGAGTCCCTTGACCTTCACAACTTCAATTACCTTCTGCTCTACTCAGCCTCAATCACTCATCTCATGGTCCTATTCCTCTCAATGCTGCTATTGCGATCACGTACCAGCTCCACAATAGCAGTTTTAAGCATCCCACTCTGACTACCACCCCTTCTTTGCAGCTCATTCATTGAATGCAACAAGCTCTTAACCCCACATGAGTCTCTACAAGTAAGCCTACCACTTTTTGCCATTTATCCTCCTCTTCATGTTCACAGTCCCCTAGCATGGAGTTCACATGCCATCGTGATGATCTCTCCTCAACTCCCTTAGTCAAGGGATCAAAATCACCCAGAAGAAAATCCACTCTGATTAAGTCCTACTTTCTGCCTACTCCTCATTTGTTTCCAGGCAGCTGAACATGGCTGGGAAAACACACAACCACTCTTTCTGGTCTTGAGTGGGCACTCAGTCTGCTAGAGTCTCTTCACATTTCTCTAGTTGCCACTCCCCCATTATCAAAACAACCACTTTACCTCTTCCCAAAACATTAAACTCTGCCCCAATCTACTTCTTCTCAACTATTCCCTGAGAAAATAGAAGCCACTAAAAGAGAACTTCATCTTCGAACTAATAATCTAGCAACCTCCCTACATTTTTACCCACACAGTCTCCCTGGATCCCTGGTCCTCTCTCTCTCAGTGAGTTGCTTCTGCCTCATCTATTTTGTCTTTTCTCCTAACTGGAATATCTCATATCTTCAAAACAAAATGAACAAAAAGATCCTTTACTCCCATGTCCTCTTTTCAACTATTGCCCCAAGCCTTTAGAGCAAAATTTCTCAAAAGACCTGTTCCTATTATCTCTTCACCTCCTCACAACTATTCTTTCTTGGACTCCTGAGTCCACTGCAAAATACAATTGTTAAAGTCCCTGATGAATTCCATCTTGCCAAATCTAATGGTCAGTTCTCTGACCTTGTCTTAGCATACATTGCAGCAATATTGACAAAATGGTCATCTTCCTTTAACACCTTGTTCCCTTGGGTTTGGGCATCCTTTCCTGTTATTTTCTCTTACTTCATGAGCCACATATTTTTATACTTCTTTGCTGGTTTCTTTTAGACATTGGAGCTCTCTAGAGCTGAATTCTAGGAACTTTTTTTCTTCTCCGTTTACTTACTAAGTGATTTGAAAATGATTTATGTTCTCAGGAATCCAGTCCCTCCCTCTTCCCCATGTTCCATATTCATGCATATAACTGTTTATTCAGTGTGTCTGCTTGGAAATTTAATAGGCATTGCAAACAGAACATGTTAAAAAAAAAAAAAACCTATGAATTTCACCCCAAACTCACCATTCCCCATATTGTCATCTTAAAAATTGGTACTCCCATTAATGTGGTTGCTCAGGGCAAAAAAACTTTGGATTTATCTTTGACCTTTCTTCTGTCTCTGTCTTTTCTGCCTTTCTCCCTCTCTCTTTTCTCCATCTCTCCCTCTCTTGTTTTTACATCTACTTCATCATTAAATCTTGCTGACTTTATCTTCAAATATATCCTCTTTAACTGTTTATTGTCTGTCTTTTCCACTAGAATGTAGACTCCCTGAGTAAGAACTTTGTCTTATTTGCTGCTATTTCTCCAGACCTTTAGAAGAGAAATTGACAGACTATGACCTACTGGCCAAATCCAGCTCTCCACTAAATGATTTTTACATTTTTAAATGGTTAAAAATAGGGACGCCTGGGTGGCTCAGTCGGTTAAGCATCTGCCTTCAGTTCAGGTCATGATCCCAGGGTCCTGGAATTGAGTCCCACATCAGGCTCCTTGCTCAGTGGGGAATCTGCTTCTCCCTCTGCCTGCCGCTCTCCCTGCTTGTGTGCTAAATCACTCTCTTTCTCTCATTCTGACAAATAAAGAAATAAAATCTTTAAAAAAATAAATAAATGGTTAAAAATATTTAAAAAGATAAAATTGTGTGACACATGAAAATTATATGAAATTTAAATTTCAATATTCATGAAGTTTTATTGGAACATAGCCAACACTCATTTGCTTATATTTTATCTATAGCTATTTTGTTATTACAATATCTGAATTGAATAGTTATGACAATGATTTTTATGGCCTCCAAAGCTGGCAATATTTACCATCTGGTCACTTACAGGAAAAAATTGCTAACCAATGTTGTAAGACTAACATTCTCTCACTACAACTGAGACCTAAGTTTCTTTTTCCTCCTGGTTCCAATAAAAACCTCAGAACTGAGTCTCATAGTGCTGAATCACATAACTATTACTGAGCCAAGCCCTGATCAAAGGGTTAGACCACAGTTAATTGGACAGGCCTGGGTCATATGCCCATCTCTGAAGCTGGGGAATAGGAAAGGCTTAACTCCTTTTGAATCATAAGGCCTAAATATGGAAGGGAACTGCTTCCCAAGGAAAACTGAGATGCTGTAACCACAAGAAGGATGGGTAGAAACCTTGGTAGGAAAAAGAAGCAATTGACTTCTAAATGGATCCTCTTGCTCTTTTAAAGATGGCATATCCCCAAACTCTATGGTTTATTCCCCCTGTGAATTATAGCTTTCTGTTGAGAAATTACACCCAGTTTACTAGAATGTAATTCCTTATACCTCAAACCATCTGTGCCTTGGATAGGATTTGTGTGTGTGTGTGTGTGTCTGTGTGTGTGTCTGTGTGTATGTTTTAATCTATAGACTCTAAACATATATAATTATTGTTTTTTAAAGCCACTTGTGTTGGAGTGGGATATAGTCCAGAGGTTATGGAAAGTGAGGTCACATCTGGAGCAATACCCTCTGAATAGTTCCATAGATGCTGTTGAGCCACCTTGTAGAAGATGTCCTGGGCAGAAGCCAGGCGAGGCTGCTGGTACCCCTTGCACACCCAGCTTTCTAGGCATGACAAAGTAAAATCCTCAGTATTGCACCTCACTCTAGTTCTTTTTCCTCATTGTTAGACCTAAGGACCACCCAGTGAGAGTAGAAGTTATCTGCTGCAAGGCCTTTTATCAGGAAAACCATAGGCTTTTAAGATATCAGAATTTATGAGAAGAGGGGAGGACTGATTTATAACCAAACAATATGTCTATTTTTCTCCTCAACAAAGGGATGCCACTGATGATCATTAAGAAAACCTTTCATACGGTCAGATTTATGTTTTAGGAAAATGATTGATGGCAGTTTAGAGGCTCTTTTGTAGTGAAGTAAAACACCATGGACTAGCAGGTGTGATAGAACTGAGTGTTGGTACTGGTAATTCTAACTCAGGTAGCTTCTTAGTCTCCCATCCTTGAAGTCATGGAGAAGTCCTTGAGTCAGTGAAATGTTTCTTCATCACAATATCAACTGTAGGCATTTTTAAGAGTGAAGCTAAAGATGAAACTGTTTTGGAAATCATAGCAATGTATTTACAACACGGAAGCTGTCATTTCCTTATTGATTATTTCAATCCAAGAAATTAGTTTGAGAATTGGACTTTAACAGTCTTGTGATTCACTCTTTACAAGTTAGCAAAGATTTAGAATTTTGAGTTGCTCTTTGCTAGCATTTTCTTCTTTGAATACAACGTTTTTTTTCATAATTCTGACATTTCTTTTCAGTTCATATGCTCTCATTGAGAATTCTCTCTGATAGAGCAAATTTTCTACACTAAAAATGATACTTTTCATGTGTCTAATAAAAGCTGACTGCCAATTGGTGAAACAGGTTTTTATAGTTGTAAAACTGTTAGCTGTAGATGCAAAATCATGTTATTTCTGATGTCCCATCCAATCGTGGCATAATCCTGAAGCTTTGCTCACCCTGAAATTTTATATTAAATGCCTTTTCTGGAGTGAAGTTTAGCTCATATGGAAACCCCAACAGGCTGGGAATATATTCTCATTTTTAAAAAAATGCCATCAGTTGAAAATTGTCTCCTTTTTCAAAATGGCCTCCAGTTCTACCAACTGACTGCCTTGTGAGTTTCTGACAAGGGTCACAACCCATTGGTCTTATAGAATAAATACCCCTTAAGAAAATAGTTAACAGTGCTTTGACAAACACTGAAGGGTTTAAGGACTAGGCCCTTGGATTTTTGTTCAATGAAAATTCGGTGTACAACAGACATCATTCTCGTACTTTCCCATGTACGAAGTTGACAAATACCCTATTTTCTTCTTTAACTAAAAGCAACCACTCTATATTTTCTCTAACTAAAGAGCTACTCAACTTTGCCATAAATTTTCAGTAAATTTAACTGACCTTAAAGTAAATCATACTTTTCCCTTAGACAGTTGCCTATTTGCCACAAATTGCCTTTGGCAAGCCTGCATCTTATCAACACGAAGTTTGTACTCTTGTCTTCTTTCTTTTTCTTTTTTTTTTTTAAACAGGAATTATAATCAGTTTTTTTTTAATCCGTCTATGTCAGCAATAAAGTATTCTTTATTTAATTTTCTTAAGAAATTCTAGGCTGGCATATAAAATGTAGATGTTTGGTGTTAGCAAGTAGCAAAATAAAATGCCATTTTTAATAAGGGCACGTGTGCTAAGCAATGTTTTTTCTGGTGTTTCTATGAAAGGAAATCATATATCATGAGTAGCTAGAGGAAAAACATCACTATCTATTTATAGGCATCTTAGCAGCAGAAACTACTAAGTTTATTCCATATACATCCCTTGATTGTTCAGGCATAGACCACAGACTTATGAAATCACATGTGTTCTCTCTTTCTTTCTTTTGATTTTTCCCATCTGAATCTCAACCTGCAATGGGATGGAGAAAACAAAGGCAATTAAGTTCAAATCAATGAATAATGCCTTTGCTGTCACTCCTACAAGCGGTTTGATTAGCTTTGGGAATTATCTAATGTGTCTTTTTAAAGGGATAGCATTTCCCATTTTCCTTCTCTTTTATAAGTCCCAGGAGCATCTGGCAGACTTGAATATACACAATAGTCCTATGTGTCCATTAAAAATCCTTAGATTTTTAAAATAAATAGAAATTAAAATTAGAATGTTTTGAGTACGCAATTGGTCCAAGTTTTGGAGAGAAATAATTTCTTATATCTAGGATAGGAGAAAGAGTTCCTGAGGTACTTTTAAATAAGTGTGAAGATTGAAGAAGCAGGCTGAAGCATTTCAAAATAGAGCATACATCCAGGAAAGACATGGAAGAGTACTTTATTGTGTCCAGTCATTTGCCCCTCCTTTCCCTGTAAGAGGATTATACCTCTCCTCTTATTGCTAGATGACTTGCTATGCTAGCACGTAAACCCCTCATAAACAGCCTTAGCCATGTGACTTGCTTTGGCCAATGGAATATGAATGGGCATGATGAACACTGCAACCAAGAAGAAGTTTTGAGAAGCATCAAAAATCTTCCAGTAGCCCTCTTGCTGTTCCTCTTAGCCAAGAGATCATTGTGTCCATTCTGATGGCAGCTCTATAGGCCTGAATTCTGGCAAATACATGGAACAGAGCCACAGCTAACCCACAGTCACCAACATTTAACTAGAGTTAGACATAAGTGTGTTTGTTTTGTAATGAGCCACTGAAATTTAGAGCCCATTTGTTACCACATCCAAAGCTGACTACTCCAGAAGATAGAAATTATACCAGACTGCTAACAATGGCAATTTCTGTAGCATTAAGATTGTAGGTTACTATGACTTCTTTTAATCTTTTTTTTAGATTTTCCCTGTTATCTTTATCATGTATTATTTTATAATCAGAAAAATAAGTTTTATTTTTCTTCTAAACATTCTTTCAGTCCTTCCTTAACTCCAGCCACTTGAATTAAATTTGAGGTGAAATTAAATTTAGACCAGTTCTTGAGCAAGGGTGTTTGCCACATTCATGACTAACTTGGAATGCTGCATTTAAGACATCATTAGCCTTCAGTTGATGCAGTCTTAGCAAAATTCTGCTAACTTCGCAGAAATTGACAACTGATAAGATTCATATAGAAACATAAATGACTCAGAATAGCCAAAGCAATCTTTAAAAAAAGAACAAATTTGGAGGACTCACTTCCTGATCTCAAACTTCTAGAAATCAAGATAGTGTGGTATTAGCATAAGGGTAGAAATACAGATCAATGGAATAGAATTGAGAGCCCAGAAATAAACCCTCATGTTTATGCTCAATTGGTTTTCAATTAGGGTACCAAAACAATTCAAAGAGGAAAGAATAGCTTTTTCAACACATGGAACTAGGACAACTGCGCCATCCCCAATGATCTTGTGGCAAGCCTCTTTCTTCATCTTATCACCCTCTGCCCCTCCCCCACTGGTACTCTCTCTCTCAAATAAATGAATGAATAAAATCTTTAAAAAAAATAAAATCAATAGAGCTCACAAAAATCAGCAGTTCATCTGAAAGAGCTATGTCCTGCCTCATACCATCAATGGATCAAATATCTAAATGTAAATGGACTAAATATCTCAATGTAAAACATACAAATGCAAAACATAAGAGCAAAAGTTGAATATTTGTATAATTTGGGGCAGGGGAGGGTTTCTTAAAAAAGACAATCTGTAACAAAAAAGAAAACATATTTGACTATTTAAAATTAAAGCATTTTGTAGAAAAAAATAAAATCAAAAGACAAGTGATAAGGTGGGAAAAATATGTGTTACATGTATGACAAAAAGTTAATCCCTTGTGCAGAAAAATTCTCTCAAATTTATATTGAACAAATCAGCAGAAAAATGACCAAAGATTTTGCCTTCATAATGCACAGAAAAATAAATTCAAAATGGCCAATAAATATAAAAAATATATTCAATGTCTCTAATGGTCAGGCAAATGCAAATAAGACAGTAATGAAATTGTATTTTCATCCATAGACTGGGGAAAAATTAATTTCATGCCATGATGGGTAGAATGTAGAGAAATGGGCATTGTCATATATGTTTTGAAGGAATATGAATTGTTTCAAAAATTTGCAGTGTAATCAAATAATATTAGTACAATTAAACAATGTGTGTACCCTTTAATATAGCACTCAGACTTTGGAGAATTTATTCCCGCAAAATTAGATTGCAATACATAAGGATCAGTGTATGAGAGTGCCTCTTTTAGTATTATCTATAATGGCAATAATTTGGAAATAAACTGAATATCCTGCAGTAATAGAATGGGCGAATCATTATGGCACATCTATCCAATGGACTATGATTAAAGTGTTTAAAGCAGCACATTAGATTAGTATCTGGTGAATTGGAAGACTAACCACTTAAAGGCAGGCTAAGTCACTGAGAAATATGAACAGATTAGCTCATATTGGAAAAAAATTAAGTCTTAATTTTTTATATATATTTTATATATATATATATAGCTATGAATCTATGACCAAGGAGAAAAATGTGAGAGGATACACATAAGACAACGAACACCATTTACATTGGGGGTCTGGCCCTGAAGGACAGTTGATGGGGGAGATGAATAATTTTTTTCATTAAACATCTTTGAATTTTTTCACATCATAATAAGTATATAATAACTTTGTAACTTAAAAATCTAATAAAGACAGAGTCAGATCATGTGCAATCCTGTATTTACATGCATAATACATGTCTGAAAGGACTGAAACCAAACTGCTAATTTTGAACCCTCTTATGAGAAAAGAGGTATTAGGGAAGGAGGGAAAGGAGATCTTAGCTTTGTTTTGCATATATTTCTGTCTTTATAAATATGTATATTTTTACAATGAATACTAATTCATATATTACTCATGTGAGTTAAAAATAAATACATAGCTTTAACTGTTTATACCCATGCAGTATACTAGGATGTTTTTGTTTTTTTCCCTTCCCATCAGTAGACAACAGTTATTGGCACAAACATTAACAAGCATAATAGTTGTAATTTGGTTGAGGAGGATAATCATGTATTAGCTTAAGTAAGATCCAATGCTTTGCAGAGATCTGTCATTCTATGACAGTATTGACTTATAATGGTCCCAACTAAGAAATACAAGATGTAATCCATAGATTCTAGTGAAATTCAGCTGTATTATCTTTTATTGCTCCTATAAACCTTAACTCTAATTAAAGATCACTTAGAGGTTTTTAGCTAGAGGGATGGGTGAAAGGATATCTTTATCCCCACTTAGGCAGAGGAAAGGTTTTAAAGTAGAAAATGAGCAATTGATGATTGTCTTGCCAAGTGTAATTAAGAAAATTTAACAGCACTGATTGTACAAAGTTCTGGGAGTAAAATCTGCCAAAGGCTGAGATATGGTTTCTATGTAGCTAATATCATAAACTCAGTGTGTCAAGTCTTTGATTCTAATTCTTGGAATAAGCTATAATCTCTCACATATAAAATAATATAATTTGTGTCTGTGGCCCAAAGCAAAGAGGTCTCCTTTTGCCTCTCTCCCTCCTACACTGTCTGGGACCATGGTGTCAGTTCTGTCACCCCCGGCACTCCTCTGCCCCCGAGACCTGCCATGCTGAAGGGCTTTCCTTCTCAGCTACTTGCTGGTAACACATTCTCACTTCCTTTTTTTTTTTTAAAGATTTTATTTATTTATTTGACAGAGAAAGACACAGCGAGAGAGGGAACACAAATGGGGAGTGGGAGAGGGAGAAGCAGACTCCCTGCTGAGCAGGGAGCCCGATGCGGGACTCAATCCTGGGACTCCAGGATCATGACCTGAGCCGAAGGCAGTCGCTTAACCAACTGAGCCACCCAGGCACCCACTTTCTCACTTTCTTCAAGGCCACTGTTGGACCTAGAAAAACTTCCAGGGCTCAGAGAAGGAAGCCTTGCTGGCTAAATTTCACCGATATTGTGAGAAGCAAGAAGTGTCTGGATTGTGGGAAATTCTTGCCTTCAGAAATTTGGGAGTTTTCTTGCAAACATGATCCATGGATAGTTGAAAAATTACATAGCCTGTGAAAGAGCAGTGGAAACCACATATGAGAGAGGCACTCAAGATCAACTATCAGAATAGTTTAGACTGGTATGCTGAGACTTTTGAGAGAGAATAAATCACTAGGATTCAGTCCACTGAACTGGTGGAGAAAACTAGGAGATGACATTATATATAAATTATCTAAGATATATGTTTACCTGCTACAGTAGCGCATGCTATATACATGTAATTTTTCTTTAAATGGATGAATGTGCTTATGGTGCAGATATGTATGAATAGCAGAATTAATTGTTCAGTAGTGATGGTGATAGATTTGGGGTTAAGAATACTCATTAGCTTCTTTCTCCTCCACATTGGGCACAAACTAGCCCCTGCACCCACTGCACTCTTGTTTGATATGGTTTATCATTTCCAAAGGTGGTGATCATTTTGTTGGATATTGAAGGGACAAGCCCAATACACTAAAATATTGTTTGCCCAGAGTCCTATCTTTTCCTCTACTTCCTGCACTGTTTGAAAGAACAAAAGGTATACTCCAGATCTAATTGTTTGTAATTGGCCTATTTATGAGCAACATAAATGTGGCATACATACATTGACTTATAACTTTGTCAGGATTAAGTCTCTCTGGAGGAAGAAGAGGAGACATAGAATTAAATGCGTGGATGGGACTGAAAGAGCTGTTCAAAGTTTAGAGATAAGTGGGCATATTCAGGAGAACAGGGAGTACTCTTCAGGAGCTAAAAAAAATAGATCAGTCTCTGAAGTCTAGAAGGAACATGCAAGAGACCATGCATGAGAGTAGGCAGTGGGATAAAGTGAGCTTTGGAGACAGAGAAGTGTTTTTGAAAGCCAGAAATGCAAAGCCTAGGGAAGTAGATCAAGATTATAGGAGATGCTTGCTTTTTTTTTTTTTTTTTTTTAGTATGGATGCTTTTTATGTACCACCCATATCCCTTTGGACCTTAACATTGTCATGTAAGTGGCTGACTTTGATATGGCATTGTGTCCATTTTTGGCCTAAGAGCTTTCTCTGACCATTGGACTCTGCTTAGAGCTAGCATAGCAGTGCAGAAACAGAATTTAGAAGCACTAACTTTTCCTCCTAACCCTCCACCCCCAACTACAGTGTCCTTTAACCACTGGAGTATAGATACCCCAATTCCCTCCCTCCTTGGGTGAAATAACAATGGATCTCAGAGACTTAGCTTATTTGCATGTCTGGGATCCCTAGTGCAGTTAAGCTGGAATTATCTACATTACTAACACTGTCAACAAGCCCTTGCATTGTTTGACTTCCCTTCCCAGTTGCACTTTAGCATAGCCATCCTGATGTTATCTGGGATCCTCTCCCCAAAAATCTCACTGCACTTGAATCTTTGTCCAAACCTTACTCTGGGAAAATCCAAACTAAGGTGGGATTTGTATACAAAATGAACTGCCAAAAACTTGAAGAATGAAACCAAACTGAAAAGAAAAATTAAAAATAAATAAAAGATATCAGACTAAGGAGAGTTGAGATATAGGTAAATGAAAAGATTATTTTCTTTTCCTTCACTAAATCTCTAAAAGGAAAATGAGTTTAGGAAATGTTATTATCTTACTGATTTTCTGGGTTAGTACTTTCTGAAGAAAGAGAAACAGTGAGCATTTTTAGAAGTAAGATTTTGAAAACTGTAATGCTTTAAGCCAAAACATATTGTTAACTGTGATAATGGGAAACCACATCAGTAAGAGGTGCATTGCCTCGTGCTCTGTGGTTTCCTACTACAGTAGTTCTTTTTGGAATTAGGTGGTCATTTCCAAAAAGCACTTGTGTTATGTGTTGAAATAATGAAAAAGCTGCTGAAACGCAATATGCATTTTTTAATCTAGTAATAAAGAAAGTAATATGGCTGAATAATGCCGGGGCAGATTAGCTTTGACACTATATTTGCTTTGTGTCCAACTTTATCTGGCAATGCATTATTCACTAGAACTATACACAGTGCTTTATTAAGTCTTAATCAAATGCATTTTATCATACGTGTCAATTCAACGCTTTGCCATTATATTTATGTATTTTTAAATACTGAGGTCTTTGTAACAAATGATAAATGCTTAGGCTGGAAAAGAATATCATATTTCTGGGGCCTGGGAATGAGGTCATTGTGTAGCACAGGGTGGTTTTACATCTACACTAATCTGAAAACAGATTATATTACCCTTTCTTTTCTCCTTATAATAAACTGAAATGTGAAAATGTTCATTTAACTTTTTTTTTCCCACCGACATGAAAACCAAGTTGGCATGCTTTAGTCATCTATTAAGGGCATTTTAATAGGTTCGTAGAGCATGTAAATAAGACCTCAATTAAAGCCAATTTTTATTTTATTTTATTTATTTGTGGTTTTTATTTAATAGATTTTTGCACTAAATTTTCAAATGTGACTAAAAGCTCAAATGAAGTAGGTTAGACATAAAAATTTATGTACAAACTGACAAGGGATTACAACGGTTACACACATTTTCAAATAAAATTAATTAATAATGAGCTGTATGTTTTGTAAACACAACTGGGCCTTAGAAAAACTTGTGGTTCTTGGATTTCCTACAGAAGAAAATGCTTATAAAATATACTATTAAACTGTTAACATCTTAGGCTTACTACTCTGATAATATTGGACAACTTCAATTTTAAAGATATTGTCAAAATCCAACTTCAAGTTGCTTGATAGTCTGGTTCTTTTATCAAAACAGCAGCTGCAGACTTATAGAACTTCTTGTATTTAAAGAAATAAAGGCAACTATTAAAATCCTATGGTGTTATTTGGAAATACCTATTGATTTCCTAAGTAAACAAATTTTTAAGACTAAAGTTCATGGGGGCGCCTGGGTGGCTCAGTTGGTTAAGCGACTGCCTTCGGCTCAGGTCATGATCCTGGAGTCCCGGGATTGAGTCCCACGTCAGGCTCCCTGCTCAGCAGGGAGTCTGCTTCTCCCTCTGACCCTCCTCCCTCTCATGCTCTCTGTCTCTCATTCTCTCTCTCGCAAATAAATAAACTCTTAAAAAAAAAAAGACTAAAGTTCATGGGGCACCTGGGGTGGCTCAGTTGGTTGAACAACCAACTCTTGATTTTGGCTCAGGTCATGATCTCAGGGTGGTGAGATTGAGTCCCCTTCGGGGGCTCCCCCCTCAGTGCAGAGTCTGCATGTCCCTCTCCCTCCCCCTCTGTCCCTCCCCCCCCTCCAGCCCTCTAGCTCTGGCTCTCTCTTTCCCCCTCTCTTTCTAAAATAAATAAACAAATAAAATCTTAAAATAAAAGACTAAAGAAGTTCATGATTTTGGATTTTAAAAAATCGTATTAAAAGAAATCCAGGGTTTTAAAGAGCATTTTGTTGTTAGACTGCTGTCTCTCAATGAGTGCTAAATGAAACCGGAGTGTTAATGGCATTAGGCTCTCCACACCAGACTGGCATTAGCCCCTGAGTCAATACCACTAGTTGGATAGAATTTTATCTACAGAAGGAATAGTTAGATAATCAACTTACATTAATTCTTCATGCAGATGTATCAACACCAAATAGACTATTTCCTTTGTACTTTTACCTTCAGCTGTCAATCAGATCCTCTGCTTCCCTGATTCGTCTTGTTTTCATCTATGTCCAAATAACTTGAATGAATGCAGAACTTTATTGGTTATAATAGTAATGCTTTCACACATTTATCACTTACACTTATCTGTAAAATGATCTGATGCTTAAATATATCAGGCCTTTTTTTTTTTAGTTTTTTAGTCTGCATCAAATTTTTAGATTGAAATTAAGTGCTAACCATTTAAAAAATAAATTTGAATCTTGTGTTTGTATGTATGTATGTATATATATTTCCATTGTGACAATATAACTGTTTTATTTTGGTGATTTTTTTTCCTCTTTGCCTAAATTTATATTGTTTAGACAAAAAAAAAAATAGGGTAAAGGCCCCTTATCTTAGGTTTGACTGTTTTCTCTATGTAGATTTTAAAATATTCTCTTGTCTTTGTTTCTTAAAAGGAGACAAAATTAAAAACATCAAAACATTAAGATGGATGTACAAGCATTAATAAGCATGTCCTTGTGTGCAAGGTTATTGATATAGGTATTTATGGAATTAATTTAGGGGCATCGTGGTTCTGATGATAAATCTACAACAAGAAAGATCATGGGTATGGAAGGTAGAGATCCCGGTAAAGTTCCAGTTGTTTTTCTGGGTTTGAGTAAGTTACTTATGAGTGTTATTTCTGAGGTCTTTGGGTCTTGGTTTCTTTATCTCTAAAACAGGACCATGAGATTCAGTCTCCATGGTATCTTTTCACTCCTGTGAGTCAGTTTAAAGAGTGTTCCTTGAATTAACTTTTGCTGTTTAACATTTGCTTACCATGCTTACAACAGGGATTCCTGGCCCCTTTGGGGTTTCTTTCATTCTCTGTGCTTGGATGACACCATATAGTGTGTTTGTGTGTGTGTGTGTGTGTGTATCTGTTTGAGAAAGAGAAAGCAAGATTAAAACAGATTCCGTAAACAATCAGAATCATGAGACTTTAGCAGAGATTGACTAAAAGAATTTCTAATATCACTAAAAGCCTCAGCAGATATATCAATGAGTCTGGGGTTGAGTGTCTTTCTTACCAGGCAGACACATTTCTAAAGAATCAACTCTCTTTATGTGAATATACAGTAATGGAACTATAAATCTAAATACAATTAAAGTTCTGAAGAAGTGGGAAGACAGTAGGTCACTCATAAGAGTGTTTACCAGTAGCAGCCACTCTCAGATCCCTTGCTCCCTGTGTACAGGAGTCTGATTTGATTTCCAGCTGCCAACCCCTCCTCAAGGTACAGCCATAGTCCTCTTGCAGCACCTTATAGGATCCTAGAGACATGAGGAAGTAAGAGAGCAGGACTGCATTCCTTTTTCCAAATGGGTTTTGGTACACACAGTTCATAAATGACCAGCAAGAATTTGCTGTTCAGGTTTACTTTTCCCTTGGGATTCTATAATTATTTTAAAATATTAGCCATAAATCCCTTGCTATTTCCTTAAATTATTCATTTGGTTTTGTGAGCCTCAATTGTATGCCAGAAATCACTTTGATACTTGATTTGGAGACTGCAGACCATACTTACACATCAACATGGAAAAACAATATGCAAAATTTGGCTTCAACATGCCCAAAATGCAGTATCCTGAATTGTCGTATTTTTCTGTGTGTCATAAAGTGTGTCTAATGATAGGAAAAAAATGAGTATCTTCACACAAAAGGTAATGCTTTATATTAATATCTGTCAGCAATTTTGTGAGAATATTGCCAAAATATAACATTTATTTTGGCATGTAGTTCCATTTTGCTTTTGTGAGTGTTTCTTTTATTTTATTGCCATTAACATAGCATAAAAAATGTCTTTCAGATGTTAAAAATCAATTATTTCCAAAATGTCCCAGTAGTTATTAGGGCAGATTAATGCAAGGTGCTGTAAGAGTAATGTCCAAATAAAATGTGGTAAGTGAACAATGTAGTTCACCAAAGGAATAAGATTGACCTGACTTTGGTACCTTTGTGGAAAACAGGGGAGTAAAATCAACATATGCAACAAAAGAAAAATATACAAGGGCATGTTTTGTTGGACGATCAGGCAGGTGCTTTGGGATACTATTTTCAGTGCAATGATCAAGCTGCCATGATGAGTTAGAACAAGAACAAAACTGTTTATACTCAATTTCTATCTACAGTTGTATAGCTGGTTTCTAATGATGATCAATGCAAGATAAGCTTGAGGATGGACATTTCAGTAACAAGTGGTCTTGTGGAAGAATATTAATTATGAAAACTCAAGTGTTAACCTTTTGGACTTTGGCTTTTGGCAAGTTCATAGCAATCTTTATGTTAGTAGTCATGAAAGGTTATTTGTTTCCTAGAATTTTGAGTTCCGGGGTTCAAAATACTTGAGAGAAAGCTGCCAAATAAATTTAAACACTGTTATGTAGTGGAATCAGTATGGCCCTGGGATGTGGGCATCTCAGAGGGAAGTGTGTCTGGTTTATGGGCATGAGACCTGTGCAGTCACATAAGGCCTCATCCCTAGTAGATACCCAGTTAAATGCTTGTTCTGAAACAAGCTCCCACAATTTTGAAATTCTTAATAATTTTTCAATAAGGGGTACTGCATTTTCATGTCACAGTAGTTCCCACAAATTATGTAATGGGTCTTTAGGGTAGTTGCAGAGGAAGAACATGACTCCATGATTCCAAACCTTCTCACCTAGATTTGGGGAATGATTCTTTAACTGCTTTCTTCCTGATAGCTTTCCTTTATTTCTATCTTTTTTGCTCTACCCCTGTCTTCATTATGATTTGGAAGACAGAAATTCCACAATGTTAAGTCCTCTGTAAAGGATCAAACTGTCCTCCATGTTTGACATCAGGTTTCTCTAGAAGTGACCAGACATCTAAGCTGTGGGACAACTTTTATGTTGTTGGACATCTATGCCATGACTCATCTTCTCACCTGGTTATTCAGTCTTTTAGCTCTAACACTATACTGGCCATGCTTCATGCTGTGGATATCATGGTGAATAAGGAGACTTGGTTCCTTTTGTCCTAAGTTTACAGTTTAGAAGGATAGACAATCAAGCCAAGGGCCAAATAAAGGAAACTATGATGGTGGTAGAACAGGACCCACAGGAACACAGAGGAGGAGCACCTAAGGAAGTGAACCTAAACAAAGATCTAAGACCTAAGTGTGGATAGATATTTTTTCACATGAAGGGGAAAGCAGAGAATGTTCTAGAAAGGGAACAGCATGAACCAAAGCCTAGAAGTGAAAGGCTGCCATCTTCAGGAGAATTTCCCACATGGAAAATTGTACTGACTGTATTCAAAGTAGCTATCAGCCAGAGATTCTTTTCAGGGGATTTCACATTTGTGAAAAGGTTTAGGTTGAAGGCCACCATAAAAGGGCCTGCCTCTATTGTAACCAGATTTTTATTCACAAAGTCCATGTAACATATGTCTGAACCAGGACAGTTTAATATGTGATACCCATGGACACATTGAAGATTCCAGGTTGGTGCTTGGAGGACAAAAAAGTTGTTGACTAGAGGAAAAAATGTGATATAAATTGATAATCAAAGTTAAATGTTGTTATGGTTGAATGTTCATGCCCCATTCATATGCTAAAGCCCTAACCCCAATATGATGGTATTAGGAGGTGGGACCTTTGGGAGGTAATAGGTTTAGATGAAATTATGGGGTGAGGCCCTCATGACGGGGTTAGTGTTCTTATAAGAAGAAAAGTTCTCTTTCTGTCTTCACATGTACCCACAGAGGAAAGCCATTGTGGGCATATTGAGAAGGTGGTTGTCTACAAATCAGGATGGATTCTGGTGTGCCTGGAGGGAAGAGAGAGAAAGAGAGAGTAGAAAGAGATGAAGTCTGAGAGCTGTGCAGGGGCCAGAACACGGACATAGTCTTGTGAGGTCTGGCAAGGACTTTGCATAGTTTGTAAAGGGTAATGTGAAGCCATAGGAGGGTTGTTTTTTCTTTAAGATTTTATATATTTATTTGACAGAGAGGGAGAGAGCACTAGTGGGGGAGCAGTAGGCAGAAGGAGAGGGAGAAGCAGGCTCCTCACAATGTGGGGCTTGATCCCAGAACCCTGGGTTCATGACCCGAGCTGAAGGCAGACACTTAACTGACTGAACCACCCAGGCATCCCCCATAGGAGGGTTTTAATCAAAATTGTGATGAGATCTGACTATGGCTTTAAAAGATAGCCATTGCAAAAGCCCAGGCAAATGATAGTGGCTTGAATGAGGGTTGCAGTGGGAGAAATGGACCTATTCATGTGGAGACAGTGAAGGGAAAGCAAAGTGTTAAAGAAGGCTATACAAAGGTGCAAAGACAAGTCCAGGGTAGAGGTTGTAACTGGGACTTATTTTGATAAGCTGGCTCTTGGGACCAGAGCTGAAAGGCTAACCTAGAAAGAGATACCATCAACCTCTGAGGAGAGCCTTCCAGAAAGTGACGGTGTGATGGGAGGATGAGTTCTTTGCATTTCCGGAGTTCAGCAAAGCAGTGTCAGCAACGCTGATGCCCCAGCAGACACCCACAGACAGCAGAGAGTCGTCTCTGTTCACTGTTCAGAATCCAACATTGCAGGTCCTGCTTCCAGCTGTGAGTTGGGAAGTCCTTTAATTTATACATGGTTAGCTTGATCTTCCAAAAACATGGAAACAAATTAAGGACATAACCATTGAAGACTGCAAAAAAATGGAAGAGAGATTGCCACAGAGATCCTACAAAACTATTGTGTTTGAATAAGCAGGTATTTGAGGTTTCAGTAGGTAATTTGGGCAGGCTGAGCTCATTTCTGCTTCTCCTGAGTTCACTGGAATAGTCCAGGTATCTGGGGGACCTCTTGTTCTTGTGTCCATATTGCCTCCAGGGGGCACTTTACTTACCTGCAGGGCTGAGCTTTTTATTTTCCTGCTGATATGCTCTAATCACCTCTAATAGCAGTCTCCATCTTGAATATGGGATTTAGACCATTAACTTTATATGGTATATTTAGAAAGATGTTAGCCATTAAAATAACTTCTTCATTAGTAAATAGATACATTTAGAACTGCATTTTGATTCCCATGTATTGAAAATAAAAGTTGTATGGTTTTGTTTTGTTTTTAAAAGTCCTGAAAAAACAGGCATCTATACTATCCCTTTCCTTCTTTATCCATAAATGTTTACTAATATAACATCTATTATCCAGATGTAGAGTATTAGTAAAAATAAGATGAATTGCTAAGCAACATACATGTATATTACACGTCTTTCTTTTAGTTCTAAGTGACAGGAGATACAATGAAAACTAGAAAGGGACTTTATCTGTACATAACTGGAAGATCCAAGGCATGTATTTTTCTCTAACTCAACTTCCAGTCCTTGTCTTGGCTCCATTTGCAAATCGTTGTCCCCTCATGGTGGCAAAATGACTATAGCAGCACCGGCCTTATGGCTCCTCAAGTTCAAATCCCATTTTCAGCAATTTGGAAAAAATCTCATTGCCTATCATTATTTCTGGCTGTGTCCATTTCTGAAACAACCTCTGTACCAAGGAGAATAAAGTACCTTGATTTGGTCCATTCTTTTCCACCTTTTGAAGAAAGGATTGAATACACCCTATCCAACCAAATATGCAACCTAGGAGTAGGGCAAGGATGGTTTCCCAGTAGGAAATTGGTGTGCCAATAAAAGAATACATAGGGAATGCATGTGAGGAGCCAGAATACATATTTGCCTGTTGCCCTGTATCAGGCCCTTAACAGTGATAAAGGCAGGGATATTGCCACATTGGGTATCTAATAATTTGTCAAAAAAAGCTACCGGGCACAGCACCATATTTCTCTCAAAGTTAACAAATTATGCAGGGAGCTTCTCAGTAGTTTCTGAACTTCCTACACAAGATTCAAAGAGGGGAGAAAGGGTTCCCTTACCCCATTTCATGTGCTTGATTTATACTATCTCATCAACTACTCACAAATATTTTATCATGAGTCTTATTTTTCAGGTGAGGAGACTGAGCCACAGGCAGGTTAAGGAACTTGTCTAAGTTCACATAACGGAAGTGTAGTTCAGGTCTGAACCCAGATCTTTCTGAGTATAAAGCAGGATGCCACTGCCCTAGCCAGATACAACTCTTGCATTTACTCACTCACTGAGTCAAGCAATTGGCTTTACTTTTTGTTTCTTTTCCAAATTTGAATTTTGTGGCATTTACTTTAAGATGTAGACTTTACATATGTTATAATGTCAACTTGACCACTTTTAAAGATCCTCAGCCAGAAAATTATTAGTTTCCCTCTAACCTTTCATTCCCCAAATAGGTAGTGAATGTCTATTACATGCAAGGGGACCAGAGCAATGTGAAATGAGTTGGCTACATCATTCTGGGATGGTTTTGTGATAAGAGTAAGAGGGAAAATGCAGTCATCCCTTTTCCTGGCACACCATCACAGTCCAATCCAATCTTGAACCCTCAGAAGAAATTTTGAATGGTGAGTTCAGCAAGGTTAAATAACTCCCCCTTGGGATCCCCTTCCAGCCAACAACAGCCTGGTAGCTGCAACAATCGCACCAGATTTTGGTTCTTGAGTTTACATTGTTTTTATGTCTTTTGGATTGTGCTGCCCTTGTGAGGAGCCCATTTGCACTCCAGTGCAGAACATAATGTAGATGCATATTAGGTATTCAATAAGTATTTCTTGAATTAAGTTAAGTGTCCTATTAGAGTGATTGACCATAAATATTTGGTATAGCAATACCATTAAACAATTAACCACTGATAAAATTTATATGAAACACATATTTTAGAAAAAAATATATACACTCAATATCATGTGATACATATATACACATGTATAACCTAATATAATACTTATACATATGGAATAGATGATATAACACACTTATACACATTCTTTTAGATACATGTATACATGTAGATTTTTCTGATTCATAACATTTAATGTTTTTTGGTTTTTGTTTGTGAACAAGTGATATAGCCCAAAATCTTTGCTGGAATTTGAATTCCCATATCATTTTTTGAAACTATAAAATATGAACAATTTGCCTTCTGACCTCTACCCATTCTAACCTCCTCCCTGCTATATGACATTAAAAACAAACATACATATGAAATGAATTATATTTAAACTTCTGGACAACATTTTTTAGCAAGTCACAAAAAGATGTAATTGTATTTTGCAAAAAGTGATTTAGTTCTAGAAAGCTGAGAGGACATGTACCAATTGGTACTTGAAAAAAAAAAAGACCTACTAATTGTTGTCAAACTCTTAATTTAGGGCGCCTGGGTGGCTCAGTCTGTTAAGCATTTGCCTTCGGCTTAGGTCAAAATCTCAGAGTCCTGGGATTGAACCCCACTGTGGGCTCCCTGCTCGGCAGGGAGTCTGTTTCTCCTTCTCCCTCTGCCCCTCTCCCTTCCCCGCTGGCTTGTGCATGCATTCTGCCTCTTTCTCTCTCTCAAATAAATAAATAAAATCTTAAAAAAAAAAAAAACTCTTTTAATTTAACTAAAAGTGGGTTTGCAAAGAAGATATTGGGAAAGCCTCAAGAGTTGTAAATCTTTAATTTCCATTTTCAAAACCTTGTAGTAATGCATAATTCTTTATGATTCATGATTTCTTAAACATATAACATACCCTTCTTCATTATGGTTTCTATCATTTTTTTTTTCAAACCAGAAGTGTAATTATGGCAAGGAGGCTAAATAGTATATATTCCAAGGTTGCTGTCCCTCTGACTTAATGCTTCCTGAGGCTGTTCTTTCTCTCTCTGACTTATGACACTTTTACTCTACTGAAAGACATAAGTGTTACTCCCTAGCCTATTCTTCACATCCTTTGGTCCATTTTCTGTTTCACTGAAACAACGGAATAAATGACCCAATTTTGGTTTTTCTACTATTTACAAGAGATTTTTATTTTTTAATGTGATAGAATGTGGGAGTTTTACTGTTTGCAATTACCAAAGAGCTATGGATGAGCAAACAGAGGCTAAGTGACAATAAATGACTTGTCTGAGGTCCTGGAACTCAATGGTGTCCAGGTGCAGTAGGATTTCAGAAACAGCAATGAGTGAAGCAGGTGTATCCCGTGGACTCTTTTAATCAACGATATACTAGAAGGCAGTAGGGTAATGGTTAAGAACACAGGCTTTGGACTCAGCCGTCCTTGGGATTGAATCCCTGCCTTCTCTCTGCTTAGGTATGTCATTCCTGGGCAGGTTGGTTAACTTCCTGTTTTCACTTGTGCCCATCTGCAGAGCGATGGTGACATTACTGAGCTTTTAGGCAAAGATTTTATGTGATAATGCATGGCTCATACTAAGCCAATGAATAAAGAACGGCTAAGGCTATAATGTTCTTATATCCATTCCTTGTGCTTCGATAAGCATTGATAAAGTAAGTAGGAGTGCCTGCTTGGGATTTGATAACTTGGAAACATAGGGTGGGTGTTACTTGTTAGTGCTCTAATTTTGGCCCGTTAGAAATGTTTCAATAAACTGTACATTATCTCTCTCCATATCACATTGCCTGCAATTCATGTAGGTAGCCTTCTTCTGTACTGGTGATAGCTGGTGATAGCTGCCTGGCCACGGCTTAAGTCACTGCCAATTTTCTTCTAAATATTCCTGGAATCAACCACTTCTCCATTCTTACTGCCCACACCCTAGTTCAAAACATAATCATTTTTCACTGTTTTGATCTTACCATCCTATTAGACATCCTTTCTTTTAGTATTGTTCCCTTAATCTATTAACTGCCTTTGACTCAGAGCAAACTCTGATGTACAGTTCAAATGATGTGACTGTCTAGGTAAAGCCCTTTCACAGCACCCCAGCATCCCTCAGAAAAGAGTGATAGTCCCATCGTGAGTTGGCCTTTTTTTACTTCCTCCTCTGTGTCCTTCAAGATAGGCTATACAGAGGAGGAAACTGAGGGCTGGGGAGGTTAAATAATTAGTCTGAGCTTACACAACTAGAGAGTGACAGAACCAAGACTCCACCCCAGACTTTTTTGCTCTGTAGTCCAGATCTGCACAGTTATTACATAGATCAGGGGTCAGCAAACTATAGCCTATGGGCCAAATTCATTCCACTGCCATTTTTCACAAGTAAAGCTTTATTGGACTGCAGTCATGACCACTCATTTATATATTTTCTGTGGCTCTTTTCATGCCGAAGGGCAAAGTTGAGTAGTTACAACAGAGACCATCTGGGCCACAAAGTCTATAACATTCACTATTTGACCCTTTACAGGAAAAGTTTGCCAGCCCCTGGAATAGATTATACTTGGATTCAAAAGAGTAAAAATGATAGATTCCAGAATGTTCACAGTGAGGAACTAACACTGTGATCAGAGTCTTCTGCCACTTTAATGAAAGTAGATGAAATGTTGCCTTAACAAGTAGAAGAATCACTCAAACACTAGGACCTGAATATACTAGGTGATTTTAATTACCTAGATATCTATTGGGAAAACAGCTTGACAGGATACAGATTGTCCAATCAACTATTTTTAAAGGGTTGCTGACAGTGCTTAATGTGAAAGAGGTAGGAAGCTAAAGTGATGGCAGGCCTCCTCTACTGATTGTGCCCAACAAAGAACAGACGATTGCAAACAAAATGGGATATGTCGTTTCTAAGACGCAGAAGCTGTGAAATAAATGGCAGAATTCACGACGCTGAGGTAGGGGATTAGGAAAAGCAGCTGAACAAAGAATATGAATTTTAAGAAAGTAAACTTGAGTACCAAATGCTCTGAGCCCAAAATGACTGGATATTTGCATAAATATGTGCACAATCACCTGCTGAATCCACTCTGAATGTTTTGACACCAGCCTGCATGGAGACAAAAAAATTGGAATACTCAGTCATTCAGAAAAATTGACCAGTTGTTTTAAGTTAGACATACCAAAATTCCAGAAAGAGCTTAGCACGGGTAATACTGCTCACAAAGGCAAGCTCTTCTTGTTCCCTGAGAGGCGTTTTGCCTTTGGGATCCTGGAGCGCAGAGAAGCAACAAGCACAGGTTATGATAATGTGTTGGCTGAGAGCAGAAATAAACCATGTGCAGAATGTGCCAGGAGCATGATGGTGGGTAAGCCTTCAACTTGGATGTGGTTCCCCTTCCAAAGAGCTCAAAGTATGGGCAGTTAGGAAATGACTTTCCAGGCACCTGAGGCAGTAAGTGCAGTTTCCAGCCCCCATCATTTAATTTAGTTCCAGGGAATGAGTTGTGTGCCCTGAGCCTACGTGGCTGATGCCTGGGTGCAGTGGTATCCAAAGAGAGGGGAGAAAGGACTTGTGATTGGCGTGTTCTTTCGGATGAAGAAATGAAATAGGACAGTTTCCTCCTTGGTTCCTTCATTCATGACTGAATTCATTTTTGTGAAGGGACTGCTGGCTGCCCTGCACCGCAACTGGGGACACCAAGATGAATAAAGACATGTGTGTGGGGGGGAAGATTCAAAAGCACATTATCGCCTGGCACTCCGATGAACCATTTCTAATATGGGAGACAGTGCCCAAGCCAGAAGCTGTGTGAGGGATGAGAGAGAGTAAGTGTGGAAGCAGGCTGAAGAGGTTTGAAAATAGACTGATAATGTGTGTGACCGGACTCCCACAAAGTAAATTGTTTTTGAAGGGAGGGATGTTTCCACGGATTTTGAGGGAAACCCAAAAGCAGGACAGCTACCCAATGTTGTGTTCTTTGCCTTCATGCGGTCTATGCAAAAGAAGAAAAGATGAGCATCTCAGTGTGGCCTGATTCTCCCTTCTGTGAGGGGGCTGCATGTGTCCGAATGCACAGGCAAGGGGGGCTTCCATCACCCCCTCCTGTGTGCTCTCCCACGGTTTTCCAACTCTTGAGTTTGAGAGGCAGATTTACCTCCCTAGCACTGAGAGCCATTCCACTGCTGGCACCAATGCTCCAATTTCCTTGTTTTTATCATTGGTATCTCTCATGACTCTTAACAACCACCACCACTCACTGAGTGCTGACTATGTGCTGGGCACTGTGTTCAGCACCGACATCCATTGCTCATTTAAATCTCACCATGATCCTATGGAGTAGGTATCATTTTACCCAATTTTCAGAAGATCAATTGAGTCACAGAATATTTAACTTCCCTGAAGTCACTTGGCTGATTTAAGTCTTGCATATTCTAGATATTTTTAACCTCACTAGTGAGTGTCTTCTACTATTTATGTATTTTTTAAAAATAATTTGATTTAAAAAAAGTTCTATGGCTGAAGCAAGTGCTTAATAAGTACTGCAAAGTTAGAGTCTTGAAATATTAGGGTACTAGATGTGGAATCTAAGTTAGGGATATATTTGGTCCTTTCCAGATCTGTCTGGGTTACAGCAAGACATTTTCCATTTTCATGATGCACTTTGGAAGAGACCAGGGAAATTAAGTGGGCACCACACGCAAATATCACTGCTTTCATGGCAGTTTTATTTTAGAAAGGGCAATTTGTAAAACTTTTAGTGATCCTAGGCAAGGGGCAGGGAAAGGCCAGACTTCGCAGAAAACCCTTGACTGGGTGATGTCTACTACTACTCTTCAGACTGTCAGATGCCAGTTGATGTTGGAGGACCTCTACTCAGCCCCTGCCTTGTCCAAGCTCTTGGAAACTCAATGTGACAGCTCCTTCCTTCATTAATATTCATGTTCTGTTTTGATCACAAGTCAAAGGGGGAGGTTAAACCACAACTCAGAGTCCTAGGGATCAGGATTTGACCATATTGAAACCTCATACATAGCCACCCCTCCATGGTTCTGTGGATGGAACCTGTCACTGGTGTGAGATCTTAAGTGTTGAGGCTATAACACAGAATGAAATAAAGTCCCTGATTTGTGGAATTTGCTATCTAGTGGACTCTCTTACTTGATTGCCTTGAGGGCTTTTCCATGTTTCAGATTGTATTTTCTCACTACTCCATGAGGAAGGTTGATCAAGGTTCATGCTCATTTTACTGATGAGGAGACACAGCAATGATATCATAGAACTAAGTAGCAGAACCAAGTACACTTGACCTCAAAGTTTGTCCTCTTAAAAAGTTAAATATTTATAACATAGAATTTATTATTTTAACCATTTTTAAGTGCATGGTTCAATGGCATTAAGTACATTTACATCATTGTGCAACCATCACCACCAAAGCATCTCCAGACCTTTTTCCATCTTCCCAACCTGAAACTCTGTACCCCTTAAACAACAACTTCTCTTTCTCCTTTCCCCCTTCCAGCCCCTTGTAACCACCGTAATGCTTTCTGGTTCTATGAATTTGACCACTTTAGGTACCTCATATAAGTGGAATAATACAGTATTTGTCCTTATGTGATTGGATTATTTCATTTAGCATAATGTCCTCAATGTTCATGTTGTAGCATGTGTCATAATTCCCTTCCTTTTTAAGGCTGAATAATATTCCATTGTATGTATACACCACATTTTGTTTGTCCATTCAGCCATTGATGGACACTTGCATTGTTTCTACCTTTTGGTTGTTGTGAATAATGCTGCTATGATCATGGGTGTATAAATATCCCTTTATCTCCTTGCTTCCAATGCTTTTGGATGTATATCCAGAAGTGGAATTGCTGGATTATATAGTAATACTGTTTTTTAATTTTTTTTAAATATTTTATTTATTTATTTGAGAGAGAGAGAATGAGAGACAGAGAGCATGAGAGGGAAGAGGGTCAGAGGGAGAAGCAGACTCCCTGCCAAGCAGGAAGCCCGATGTGGGACTCGATCCTGGGATTCCAGGATCATGACCTGAGCCGAAGGCAGTCACTTAACCAACTGAGCCACCCAGGCGCCCTGTTTTTTAATTTTTTGAGGAAGCCCCATACTGTTTTCCATGTGGCTGCACCATTTGACATTCCTGTGTTCTTTAAACAACATCAACGTTGCCTTTGAATGATGAATGAAAGAGGGATATAGCACTAATATTGTAGCAACACTGAATGCAGCTGATCCGATGCTTCTGTTATATATCAGTGTAACCCACATTTCTGTCATGATTTGTGATGTTTACAAATAACATGTTTCCTTTGCTCCTCAAAAATGTGTTGAATAAAGGGGCATGTTTAACTTTTCAGTACACTTTAAATATGATGAAATGTCAGTGTTTTTGAGGTGTCAAAACAAATGACATAATGTCAGCATTTAGAAACTCAGCTATTTGCAAAACGAGTTGCTTTTGTTTTCTGCCAGGCACACCACAGCATGTTTAACGATGGGGTATGATAGCTGTGGATTGTGAGTCTAATCTGCCTCAGACTCAGAAAGCCTCCAGTACAAAGTGGTACTTGTTTATTGTTGCTTTGTGGTGTTTGCCTGTTTCTGCCATACAAAGGTTCACTGGGGGTTGAACTGAAAATTCGTGGATCAGTACTGGGTTGTGAATTCTCGAGGTGTGTGTCTATATCACTGTGTGTGTGTGTGTGTGTGTTATGTGTGTTGTACAAAGGATACATCTCCCAAATGATCCCATTTGGAGATCTTTCCCCCCAGAGTCGGTGACACACCCTGAGGTGACCCACAATGAGTCTGGCCCTTGGATAATCCTCTCCCCCGGAGCCCAGACAGAACCTGTGACTTGTTGCTAGCCAATGCAATATGGCAGAGGTGATGGGTTGCCATGCCTTTGATTGGGTTACATTATGTAAGACTCCTTAGCTGACTGGAGGAGCGATTCTTCTCGTGGCCTTGAAGCTGTCATATTGTGACAGGGCCATGTGGCAAGGAAGGGGCAGCCTTAGGAGATAAGAATGGTCCTTGATTGACAGCCAGCAAGAAAATGGGACTATCCGTCAGTCTACAACTGCAGTGAATTGGATTCTGACAACGAACATGTGCCCTTGGAGGAAGACTGCCAGCCCCAGGAAGGAACACAGCCTGACTGACACCTTGATTGTGGCCGTGTGAGAGAGCAAAGGACCCCGTTTCCTGACCCATGGAAACTGGAACATAATAAATGTGATTTTTAAGCTACTGTATTTGTGGTAATTGGTCACACAGCAATAGAAAACTAATACAGTCAGACACACTCTTCACATCACCTTCCCTTTCTCGGTTTGTTCCTTTTATGTTTATATTGATTTTCTGCCTATTTCTTCTGGTGTGGATTCTGCCTGATGGTACCATCAGTTCAGATGCCCTGGTTTCTCTCAGCCACAAGGAAGGCACCTGACCCTCACTAGACCAATTAGATGTTTATTTCTGGGACTCTGAGTCTTGACAAGAGTAACAAAGAGGCAGGGCATGTATAAAGCTTCTTTATCCCAGCAGCATTAGCCTGAAACACTCTTGCTACCAGTTCTTCTGGAGATTCCCTACCTCCTGTCTTTGCCAAAACTGACGTTTTCAGCTTTCTCTTTTTGATGAGCTTCACTAGATTCTTCAAATAAATTTCTCTTCCACTTAAATTAATCAGAGTCTGATTCTCTTCTTTGCAGCCAGAGGATTCAAACTGATACATTGACCACTATCATAATCTCCTCGAATCTTCTTTTTCTGAGTTGTATTATGGCTTTCTTTCTAAAAGACCCTTCCCGGGTGCCTGGGTGGCTCAGTCAATTAAGGGTCTGCCTTCGGCTCAGGTCATGATCCCAGGGTCCTGGGATCAAGCTCCATATCTGGCTCCCTGCTCAGTGGGAGTCTGCTTCTCCCTCTCCCTCTGCCCCTCCCCATCCCTGCTCCCCTCCACTCAGGCTTTCTCTCTCTCTCAGATAAGTGAATAAAATCTTAAAATAAAATAAAAGATCCTTCCCATCACTAGTTGCTCCTGACGATGTTTCCCCTAAAGCATTCAGGATTTAAGGAGAATTTTGAATATTGAACTGACAGGATTTTGCAATCAGAAGACTAAAAGGGATACATGAAAATTGTCAGGTTACCTTCTTAATTTTAATCAGGACCAGTTTTGGTGTTTGTTTTGGTTAGGTCTCATAAAGAAGGTACTCAGAAAGGATAAATCATCAAGATGGATATTGTCTATAGAGAAGAAAACATAACTTCTTTACCCCACTTGGAAAAGAAAGAGTACAGAGTGGCTTCCAGCAATGTGTTTTCTGATTTCTTAGAGAGAAAGGAAGTATCAGTTGGAGCTGCAGGTTTTCTTGAGCTTCAAAGTTGAGTTTGTAAAGATGTCTGTTTCCAGGACTGAAATATCAAAAACAAAGGAGTCATCTTGAATGAAATGAAAGCTCCAGAATAGAATTAAAAATAAGATTTGAAAAGTGGAGAGAATTGTAATTTGTCTTTGGAATTATGTTTTTTGACTCACTTCTTTGATATACAAATCTTTCCTTGATGATAAAAGTCTATGTGAAGAAAAATTGATATAAAGTTTCTTCCTCTTGCATTTAGTCGTGATGTGTGAATGTTTTGATTGTATTCTTTTTTTTTTTAAGATTTTATTGATTTATTTGAAAGAGAGTGCCCAAGAGAGCAAGCAGGGGCGTGTGGTGGGGTGGGGTGGGGGGGTTGGGCGGGGAGGGAAGGGCAGAGGGAGAGGGAGAAGAAGAGGGAGAGGCAGGCTCCCTGACTGGGGCTGGATCCCAGGAACCCAGGATCATGACCTGATCCAAAGGCAGGAAGGCAGATGCTCAACCGACTGAGCCACCCAGGTGCCCCTCAATTACATTCTTTATAAAGAAGTTAAAATAAGGCTGTTAATGTTTTTATCGCAGTGTCCATGACACCATGCTAACTGTGGCAAAGCATTTTTTTTCTCTTAGTTTAATTTGTTGAACGGAGATATTTTTCACTGTAGTCCTAAAATGATCGTATTAAAACTGTTCTGACAAATTCTCTGCTTGTGCTTTGATGAAATTTCAAAAAATATAAACAGCATTCAATATTATTAACAGTTGGGGATGTGTTTGAGATGGAATGTGTGTGTGTGTGAGCATATGGTGAAGAGAAAGACACAGGGAAAACATAAAAAAAGAAAACCAACAGCTGAAGAATAGATTTTATGAAACTTCAGTGGGTTTAGCCCTGCTCTAAGACCCTTTTAATTGCTTTATAAAGTGCTATATTTCCAATTTTCCTATTACAAAAACATAGTTGAGGTTTTGTTTCAGGGTTGCTAAAAGAAATGAATTGATGTTTTTATAATATTTCCTTTGAAAGGTAAAACTGAACATGGTTCTTTACAAGATTTCCTTCTCTTCCACACTCATTCTCGGGTAGATTAAAATGAAATCAATCTTAGAGCTCAGGAAATGTCAAGATTTCAAACGGGAAGTTCTTGACTTTGCTGTCAGATTGTATTCTTGGAAAAACTAGTTCTCTCTCCCATTTCATTTTGCCAGTAAAGAATTGGTTGAGTCTTATGCATGTGTTCTGTGTGCTGTTCACAATGCCTCCCCAACCCCTTGACCATCACCCCTCACCATCATTAATTAGATAATTGCTCATCCTCCGGTGTGTTGTTGGTAACTTTATAATTATGTGAAGAAATAAAGTCGTAATGAAGTACATTACATTTCATATAGCCAAGGTATGTTGCCTGAGAATGAGTGAAGAATACTAGCATGATACCTCTGTCTGTTTTTAGTACTGTGTCCCAAGATACAGACAGAGTCATTAGGGATTGGTATTTGGGGCTTTGTGTGTTATTTTCATATCACATATTATGACTAAAAAGTTACGGATCCAACACGTAAATAATGTATTGTACACTTATAATTTTTTAAGAGAATAGATCTTGTGTAAAGTGTTCTTGCCACAATAAAATAACAATTATTTTTTTTAAAAGGAGGATCCATAACGTATGGAAATAGATTGCATTTAGTTTAGAAATATTATATGCATTCTTATTCAGTGTTTGAGCAGTAGCTGGAATACTCTTAAGTTTTGATGCTATTTTCCCCTGTGATTGGCTCCATAGAGCTAATATTCCTTAATCCACCTTAAAGGGACAATAGTTATGGGGGTTTTTTTGTGTGTGTGTGTGTGTGCTTAGAGATCTGAATTTGTCACTTTCTAGCTCTTTATCCCTATTTAGCCCCAGAATCAGGACCTTTGTAATGAAATCTTTGTGAAGGATCAGTCAATGGCTTTTTTCCAAAGGACTCTGAAACTACTTGAAAGAGCATAATTTTTAATTTTTGCAGTGATTTCACTGAAAGATATTCCTACCAAAACTAGATCTCTTAGAAACTGATGGATACCATTTCATATTGTACCAAAATTGAAGATACACTAGCGTCAGGCTTAGGTGCCTTTCTGGAATCACCAAACAACTGCTAATTTAAACCCTGCTTCTTAAGGCAGTGAGCTTATGACTGGAACTATTACTGACTGGACTTTGTTTGGAAGCACTGAGTATTGATTATATACAGCATTTCCTAAACTAATGAGAATTCTTCTTAAAGCATGGATCCTCAGTCCCAAAGGAAATCCAATCTGCGGTAAATCTCAAACTTCCCTTTTTCTCTTATGGAGGAGTCTCACAATCCTTAGACATTTTGATACATTGTATGAAGGGTTTAAGGTGTGGAGGAGGCAGTGAGACACATTTGGGACACATTTATGCTTTCTGAAAGGACTATGTGGATCTTTCCATCAAGTTTGTTCCTGAAATTTTATTTTATTTTTCAAAAATTAATTACCTCTTTATTTACACCTACTTTAATGCCTTGTTGGAAATGCAGCCATTTCTGGAGAGAATTTGGCATTGCTTCTATCTATGAGACAGGAGAACTTTATTTCCTCAACCCGTCTTTTTTGTTTTGTTCTGTTTTGTTTTAGAGGAATATGCACTGACATGAGAGAACATCCACATTTTTATTCTGGGCATGAAAAAGATGTAAAACAGGTTTGGTGTGAAGCATGTGGGTATGTGTGTATGTGTTATCACACTCCACCCTATGTGAAGGGTCACCAACGTTTAGAATCCTCAGGAACTAGAGCAATAAATCTCCTGTTGTCTATGAAAATCACAAGGCCTGGGAGTATCCTGCTCCTTTGTACCATTTGGAAACCATTACTGGCCCACAGGGATTGATACATCAAGAGGAATGATCTCTTGCCAGCCTATTTTTAAGTTTTGCCTGGCTAGTGTTACTGTTCCCCACCCATTTCTCCTTTATCCCATGTCATTTCCTTAGGTTCAAGGTTTGGCAGCCCCTTCTGCTTTGTACTTATCTTTTTCTTCCTATTTACACAAACCCGCCTTCCCTCCCCAGTGAGACAGTTTATGTAGTGTGTGTATCTACATCCAGCTGGTTCTGCTGCGCAACAGCAGAGCGAAACGTGCCGTGATCTGCAGGCATGGGAGTGTCAATAGACACAGGAGTGAGGATGACACAGCATCCAAGGGACAAGATTGCAGAGATTTTTATCATTACTCCAAGTACATGGTTAAAAGGCACATTGTGGAGAAAATAAAAGGAAGAGATTCAAGCTGAAAGCTTCCAGCGCAGCAAGTCTCACAGGGAAGCATCTTACAACCCATTTGAACAAGTGTATGTAGCACTTCCTCAGAGAAGAAATAAAAGCCCAGGAGAGAATGGCAGACTCTGTATGTGAGGCAACTGTAAGGAAGTGACCGTTAATATTTAGGAAACTAAAGGTTTGAAGTACTTAGACGTAAAGCATATGTTAATATATAAACTAATGGAAGTTATCAATGACCTTGAGGTTTCTTACAAGTGGACAGTGTGGCGCTTATGCCACAGAAGGTGACTATTGCTGTAGTAGATTCTGACCATGCCTAGATTATACTATGACTTTATATGTAATGTGAATTTTATCTACTTTCCCAGTGTGAGCAGTTCCTCTTTTGCCAACAGTTTCGCTTGCACATATCAGTAAACACGCATTTATCACTTTGGGGCATCAGTAAGTGCTAATAAAGTTGCTGCTGCTTGCATTTTAGATTTGTTTTGATGACAGACACACCCTAAATGAACTAAGAAGTCTTGCTTCAGAGCTCGGCAAGAAACATAAAGATACGAGCATCATCACAGCTGTCACCAAACAAGTTCAAAGGATGGTACATGGTATCTTTTTCATCAACATATTCTAACTCTGTCTCAGATTACGTTGCTAAGGGCTCTGTGTGTGCGCACACACACACTCCTATTTCCTTTGGTGGGAGTTTTGATGTCACTTTTTCTTTTTTTTAAAGATTTTGTTTATTTGACAGAGAGAGAGTAAGAGAGAGAGCACAAGTAGGGGGAGCGGCCGGCAGAGGGAGAGGGAGAAGTAGGCTCTCCCCTGAGTGGGGAGCCCTACGTGGGGCTCGATCCCAGGACCCTGGGATCATAACCCGAACTGAAGGCAGATGCTTCATTGACTGAGCCACCCAGGTGCCCCTTGACATCACTTTTTGATAAAATTCATTTTTAAGATTATTTCTGACTGCAGTGAGGAAAACCAACCAGTGAGCAAATACAAAGAATCTGCTCCTCTACACAATATTTTTTCACAATATTTGTATGCGTTATTTCATTTAAAATCAGCACTCTGCATACAGTCATTTTGAATTATCTCGTGTTATATACAACATTTATTAAGGTTTGCTTTTCAAATATTCCTTTATTCAGTTATTTCTCTAAATGGGCTGACATGTCAGCTTTCTCTATACATACTTTATCTATTAGTATATGGATTAAAAGTATATTGCATCTATTCCTCAACTTTTATCTCTTTATGTTAATGAGTAAATAATGTAATTTATAAATAATGTAAGTTTACAAATAATGTAAATAATGATAATTATGTTATCATTTTTTGTTTTCCTTCCTGACCTTTGCTAATCATCTAGAAATGTTTTGTATTCACTGACCACTCCTCTCTCCCCACTCATTTCTTAATTTTTTTTTTTTTGTACAATATAGCTTCTTCCTAATTCATGGCCTACTCCGCTGAACTTTCTTAAGACCATGTCTTCTTTAACACTTGTAACATTTAAGAGCATTGACCACCACCCTCTCTTACGTGGTCTCCTCTACCATACTTGCTGCTCACTGGCACCAACCATGAGCACCACACCTGAGCTAGGGAGCACTATCTGAAAACCAGATCTGCTTATATTGATTCTTTTTTATTCCTACCCCCACCTGGCTTCTCTTGAGTTTCCTACATATTTTCTTCTTCTTCTGTTTGCCAATTCCATTTGATGTGGGTATTCCACAAAGAAAAAAATAACAGATACTGTTTAGAACTAAAACAAGTTATATCAACACTTACCTTTTGGAAAGGACATAAGACATGGAACTGAGAGTAGATTGCGACACACACACACACACACACACACATTTTAAGCCAACGTGTTCAGTTGAACAGGTGCAGCCCCCTGTAGTCTACTATATGTCCAAGCTAAGTTCTCTTAAGTGTTTGGCATTAATCATCTCTTTTAATCCTTACCACAGCCTATTTGTTATTTATTCCCGTTTTATACTTGAAGATACTTTATGTGTTCATCTCACTGAGAAAGTCATCTAGGTCATTATGAAAGCAGAGATGAATTGACAGTGTTTGACATTACCCAAATAGGAAAGGAAATTGGCTGCAGAATAGTAAAATTTCTCTAACTAGGACAATGACTTCAAAAACAATTATTCAGTAATTAGATTACAGTGTTGCTATATCAGGTTGAATGCCATCATTGTGGGGTTCTTTTTTTCCTTACAAAGAGAAATAAATTAGTATGTGGGGGAAAAAAACTAACTCAAACATATCCAATTTCTAGTATGCCACACTATACATTGAAAGACTCTATTCTTTGTATTTTCCAGTTTCCCATTGTTTTCAGCATGCCTTTCTCAACATGCTAATGATAGCTTAAAATTTAATATTTTCTTTGTGCTTCAAAAAGTAAAATAAGAGAAAATTTAAGTCTTCTTACAAACTAGTTCTCTTTTTCCTCAGTGTAATGAGCTTCTCTGTGACTCTGACATTAAAATGTTTCCAAATGGTTATTGATTCATGGACATTAGCTTCTGTAACACAATTCTCTCTATCTTCTGGATGTATTGCTATTTGTTTGAAGACACATTCTGCCATTATGTGTGCCCTCACCAGCAATGAGGGATGAGCCTGAGCGAACTTTGGGAAGAAAGCCAGTTATTTCCTCTGCTGCATTACACGGGAAGTTATTCAGGAACATGCCCACTGAGGCAAATTTACCAAGCAGGGTGTTTGTTGCTTTGACATTTGGACTATCTACTAGCATGAAAAATCAACAGAGAGGTATTTCTACACTTGCTTAGAAATTATTTGACTAAATAGCATTGTAGGATAGAAATAGCATTTTGTTTTATTTATTTATTTATTACTTATAATGTAATTCTCTTAGTCAACCTAAGTTTATGGTGTCAGTAGTATTCATTATTTTATTCAGATTTCCATCCTTTTTTTCTGTAGTGTGGAGCTTTGTACATGAGGCATCTATGTGTATCTCCCGTGATTCCTCTGGCAGAAATATAGCACCTTCTACTCATATCCTAAAACTAAACAAGATTAAGTAACACCACTACTTGCCTCTAGTGTGTAAACCACAGTTTCCTGCTCTCACTCTCTGAGTGAAAAGCCACATTTGGGATAGATCTGCTGAGTGAATAACTGGGTAAAAAAGTCTTTACCTCTGTACCATGGACTGTAATATGACCTAGTCATGTTGTAACCTACCTGTTAACCTTTTAAGAAGTGTGATTGAATGTCATATCTATGTTGATTTTTGTTTCTCTGAATAATTTAGGGCTGTGGTGCTTAGGAGATTAGCCACAAGTTACATATTGTTCTTTAAATTTAAATTAATTAAAAGGACAGAAAATTTAGAATTCAGTTAATTCAGTGGCAAAAATGATATTTTAAGTGCTCAGTAGTTGCATATGACTTAATTTAGATCAGGGAAACTTGAGATGTTTTCTGGGGCTCCTAGCTGAAGAGATTCTCCTTTCCTGATAGGTGGGGATAACAGGCTGCAGCTCTTAGAAACTGCTAGCAGCCATGTTGGGATGGTGAAGAAAACTAGCTTTAGAAAGACACAGCTTCAGGACACCTGGGTGGCCCAGTCAGTTAAGTGTCTGCCTTTGGCTCAGGTTGTGATCCCAGGGATGTGGGATCGAGTCCCGCATTGGGCTCCATGCTCAGCAGGGAGCCTGCTTCTCCCTCTGTCCTTGTGTACTCTATCTCTCTGACAAACAAATAAATAAAAATCTTAAAAAAAAAAAAAAAGCAGCAGCTTCTTCCTGTTTTCCTAATTACCTACCTGCAATGCTAAGTCACTATGTGACCTTTGCTTCGCTTTTCTGAGTCTCAGCTTTTCAAATATGAAACATTAAATTATTGGGGGAAAAAAAGTATTAAGTCAGGTATAATCATGACTATATTTATTCTATTGAGTCTTTTCTGCATTTGATTTCATTTATGCACAAATTGTCATCAACTTTTCTTCTCTTTTCAGACTCATTTCACTTTTTTGGTACTTTTCTTCTGTCTTTTCTCATCCTTCATGCCACTAAAATAGCAATCGTTTACTTAGTAGAACTGCTTATAAGTGGCAGTGGAGGATGAAAAAGAAAACTATCCAATGGCAAAAGAAATGGATAAAAGTTTTTGATGTACTGTCAACTCTGGATCATTTTTAATGTCTCTTCCTCTACAAGATAAAATAATTTTCTATAATAATCAATGATAACCATTATCTTCTTGATTGATTCTTTTTTATCAAGATAAAATTTACATAACATAAAATGTATCATTTTAAAGTGTATAATTCAGTGGGGTTTTTTTGTTTTGTTTTTTATAATCACAAAGTTATGTAATCATTACTACTATTGAATTCCAGAATATTTCATCACTCCCTAAATAAACCCCATACACATTAGTAGTCATTCTCCATCCCCTTTCCCCCATCTGACAATCTGCTTCCTGTCTTTATGGATTTGCCATATCGCGTGACTTCTTTGTGTGCACATGGAGAGAGAGTTTCTTCTTTATCTATTTATATAGAGATATAAATATATAGATATATAAATAAATATGTTACTGTAATATACATCATATTATACTATATTAATTAAATTATATATTATAAATATATATTTGTATTAAGGCTTAACTGACATAGTATTACATTAGTTTCAAGTATACAATGTAATGATTCAATATTTGTCTATATTGAAAATTATTATAACAATTAGTATAGTTAACATCTGTCACCATACAATTATAATTTTTTTTCTTGTGATGAGAAATTTTAAAATTTACTTTCTTAGAAACAACATTAGTAACTAGAGTCACCATGTTGTATATTACATCCCCATGACTTACTCATTATATAACTGGAAATTTGTACCTTTTGACCCTCTTTACCCATTTCAGCCACCCACCACCCCTGCCTCTGGCAACCACCAGTCTTCTCTGTATTTGTGAGCTTATTTTTTCTTTTCTTTTTTTTTTAAGATCCCACATATAAGTAAAATTATATGGTATTCATCTTTCTCTGTCTGAATTATTTGCTTAGCATAATGCCTTCGAGATTTGTCTGTGTTCTCACAAATGACAAGATTTCATTCTTTTTATGGCTGAATAGTATTCCATTGTGCATATACATCACATTTTGTTTACCCATGGATCCACTGATGGACTTTTAGGGTTTCCATGTCTTGGCTATTGTAAATAATGCTTCAGTAAACATGGGTATGCATATATGCTTTAGAATTAGTGTTTTCATTTTCTTCAGATAAATATCCAGAGGTGGAATTGCTGGATCATATGGTAGTTCTGTTTTTAATTTTTTGAAGAATATCCATATGTTTAACAGATATAAGGTGATATCTCATTGAGGTTTTAATTTGTATTTCCCTAATCATTAGTAATGTTGAGTGTCTTTCGTGTGCCTGTTGGCCATCTATATGTATTTTCTTTGGAAAAAAAATACCTATTCAGAGTCTCTGCCCATTTTATAATCAGATTGTTTATTTGTTGTGCTTTTGAATTTTATGAGTTCTTAAATAGTGTGGGAGTCAGTTGCTGATCCCCACCCCTGCCCCTGCACAGTTGAAAATCCATATATAACTTTTGACTTCTCAGAAACTTAACTAGTAAACACCTGCTGTTGACTGGAAGCCTTATCAATAACATAAACAGTGGATTAACACAGGTTTTGTATATTATATGTATTATGTAATGTTTTCTTAGTTTTCTTAAACTAGAGAAAAGAAAATGTTATTTTAAAAATCATAAGGAAGAAAAATACATTTACAGTCCTATACTGTATTTATTGAAAAAAAAATCCATGTATGAGTGGACCCATGTAGTTCAAACCCATATTGTTCCAGGTTCAGTTGTATTTTTGCATGTTAACCCTTCATCAGATGTATGATTTGCAAATATTTTCTTCCATTCATTAGGTTGCCTTTTCATTTTGTTGATGGTTTCCTTTGCTGTACAGAAGCTTTTTAGTTTGCTAAAAACTGAAGTAGTTCCACTTGTTTATTTTAGCTTTTGTGTCCCTTGCCTTAGGAGACATATCTATTTATTTATTTATTTGAGACAGAGAGAGAGACAGAGAGCATGAGAGGGAGGAGGGTCAGAGGGAGAAGCAGACTCCCTGCCGAGCAGGGAGCCCGATGCGGGACTCGATCCCGGGACTCCAGGATCATGACCTGAGCCGAAGGCAGTCGCTTAACCAACTGAGCCACCCAGGCGCCCTAGGAGACATATCTAGAAAAATGTTTCTATAGCTGATGCCAAAGAAATTACTGCCTATGTTTTCTTCTAAGAGTTTTATGGTTTCAGGTCTCACAATTAGGTCTTTAATCCATTTTGAGTTAATTTTTATGTATGGTGTAAGACAGTGGTCCCATTTCATTCTGTTTTGTTCTCTGTTTTTATGCCAATACTATACTGTTTTGATTACTATAGCTTTCTATATTTTTTATTATAGTCATCTTAATAGTGTGAAGTGGTTGATTTGTTCTTTAGTTTAGAAATAATTAGCAACTTTTTAAAAAAGAATATATTTAAAAAGTAAAAATATTGGCACGCCTGGGTGGCTCAGTCGGTTAAGCTTCTGATCTCAGCTCGGGTCATGATCTCAGGGTCCTGGGATCAAGCCTCGCATCAGGCTCCATGCTCAGTGGGGAGTCTGCTTCTCCCTCTTCCTCTGCCCCTCCCCCCACTCATGCTCTCTCTCTCTCTCTCCCTACCTCTCAAAAAAACAAAATATTTTTTAAAAAAGTAAAAACATTAAAATGCAGTGAAAAATTTTTATATATGAAACAAATTTTTATTTTTTTTACCAAAATTACTAAATCTCACAGAATGCTCTAGTTCATTCTCTTAAACACAAGTAAAAACCACAAGAATTCAAATAACATAATTGAAGTAACTCAAATCTATTTATTTGTCTTTGCAATCACATGATATTATTGTTTATTATGTTTCTTCTGCTTAAAAGTAGAAATATGTAGTAGCACATAAACAAAAGCTGTCCAAAACAAAGCTTGAATAATTACAAAGAATTATGAGCTTGGTCTTAAAACAAATGCAGATAGCTGAGTTCACATGTGTCTTGGGCCAGCTATATAACTGGGCCTTCTATAAATTAACTTCTTATAGATAAGAGGATGTTATTTTTTTTAAGTTTCTAAGTTGAAGCTTAGCAACTGCTACAGTCATTTAGAACTTAGATCCACAAAATATTTTTGGGAAGAGGACTATTTTGTTACTGGCATTGTTTAGAATTATAACATATGTTGATAATAAAAAGCAGACCAAAATTTCCTGGGTTCGTTTTTTTTAAATTTTCTCTACATAATACATTCCCTTCATACCTGCCCCTAGGGCAGGTCACTCATTGCCCTTGGTTACATATGAATTTTGAAGGCTTTTAGGTTTTTTAATATTTTACATGGGAATCATCTTGGCAATGAAGAAAACTTTTCTGATATGATTCCCAATCAGGAAATAACTCTTAAACCAAAGATCATAACCTGCTCTTTCAACAGAGTGTGGTAGAAGAAAGAGTTAATTGGTATAGAGGAAATAGATGCTAGAGAGAGAACACTAAGATTGCAAAGATCACTTCAGGGTCAACCAGAGTTATTCCCAGAGTATTGAGAAAAACATTGTGCAAAAATTGTGTGAAGCAAATTCTTAGTTATCCATTGCTACAAATCAATTTACCTCCAAACTTAGTTGTTTATAACAATCATAAGTATTTATTATCTCATACAGTTATTGTCATCCAGGAGTTTGGGGGCATCTCAGTTGAGTGATTCTGGCTCAGAGTCTCTCTCATGAGATTTCAGTCAAGCTGTTGACTGGGGCAGCAGTCATCTGAATGCTTGGTTGGGGCCAGAGGATCCAATTTCAAGCTTGCTCTTGTGGTTGTTAGCAGGAGGCTTTAGTTTTGTTGTTGTTGTTGTTTTTCACTGAAGAACCTCTCCATAGGACTTCTCACAACATGGCATCTGGCTTCTTCATGACTGAATAATGAAAGGGAGAGAGAGGGGTGAAAGAGAGAGAAAAACCAATATGGAAGGCACAACATCTTTTTTAACTTTTACTCAGAAGTGACATGCCATCCCTTATTCTGTTGGTCACCTAGACCAACCCAGATACATCGTGTGAAGGGACTACATAGCTGTGTGAATATTAGGGGATGGGGATCATTGGGGTCCATCTTGGAGGCCAACTACCACACCTCTCTCAATTTACATTAATTTATAAATTTAGATTAAAAAAATTAGAATCCATTGCTTGGTCTAGAATGTTGCTCATTCCTATCTTCTTCTAATTTTCCAAGTTAAAAAGTAAACCATCCAGCTATTGTTTTACTCTGACCAGATTAACTCTACCTAGTTATAAAGCCAACCATCTACTCACCATATCTTTTAACTAGGATAGCATACCTGTTACTTAACCTTCCAATTTTTCTTTAAGGATAATTTTTAAAAGAGGCAGGTGTTTTACTTCTAAGAATATCTGTTTATTCTTAGAATAGAGAGAGTGGGAACAATGGAAGAATTATATATATATATTTATATATATATTAAACATTGATTTTAACATTGATTATCACCTGATGGCTGTTATTTTGGGGAATTATTTCAATAGAAATAGAAAATAGTCTTTCTTCTAAGTATCCGTGATTTACTGTGATATTACCACATTACCACATGAAAATTAAAACTTGCCATGTTTTCATTTCTTAAAAGATTAAATTGTGTTTTATTACATAGATCCTTTAGTATTTTCCCTAGATAGTTCTTTTCTTCTCATCACACAAACACTCTAGGGACAACTTTATGGATGGAATACAACAGATTATAGTTTAATTCTCTGAGGTAGGATCTAGCTGCCTTCATCATATAGGATAGTTGCCCTTTAAGGCATGATGGCTAATGGGCTCAAGTTACAGGTAGGAATTAAATATATTATAATTTTCTTTTGAAAGTAATTATTCTAAGGCAAAATTAGGTTCAAATTTGACTTTGAGTGGTAATGATGCATTGGAACCCTAGGATACTTTGGATTATATACCATTTCCCTCTATTAATATAGATTTATGCACTCTCTTTCAGATATAGTCCTTAAATTTGCACAACATTTGATGAATGGTCATCCTATATCTGGGGGTTATACTTTTTTCATCTATCTTCTGTTTGCCATCTCACTGAAAAGTATGTAATTGGAGAGAGATGATTACAAAATAAAATCAACATTAGCATAAATGGTTTATTCATTTTTACACTGCTTTCTTATCAGTTTGGGGATCTGGGAGATTAGGAAGAGTAGAGACTATCTGTCCTTCTGTTTTAGTATATTTTGTAAATTACTTTTCTCTCCTACTGTGCTTTAACAACAATAAAGACAAAGATGTCAGACCAATCTTGGGTGGTGTGAAGATAGATATATGTCAGAAAGGTGCATATGGTGCACCTGGGTGGATCAGTGGGTTAAGCATCTGCCTTTTGGCTGGGGTCATGATCTCGGGGTCCTGGGATGGAGCCCTGCGTCGGGCTCCCTACTCAACGGGGAGTCTGCTTCTCCCTCTCCCTCTGCCTCTCCCCCCAACTTGTACTCTCTCTTTCTCGCTCTTAAAAAAATAAATAAAATATTTAAAAAAGAGAGAGAGAAAGAAATGTGAATGTGTGCTCCAACATTCTCAATGAGAGGAATGTATCCAGTGCATATATTTGCAAAGTTCATCAACATGTTCAACGTTCATTCCATCTTTTTTTTTTTTAGATTTTATTTTATTTTATTTATTTATTTATTTATTTGAGACAGAGAGAATGAGAGAGAGAGAGCACATGAGAGGGAGGAGGGTCAGAGGGAGAAGCAGACTCCCTGCTGAGCAGGGAGCCCGATGTGGGACCCAATCCCGGGACTCCAGGATCATGACCTGAGCCGAAGGCAGTCGCTTAACCAACTGAGCCACCCAGGCGCCCTCATTCCATCTTTATACACTTCCCCCATGTGCACGATCCAGCAAAAGGACCTGAAGTATTGGTCAGCATGAAATTGTTAGGATAATTATAATATGATGATGAATTTGAAAACATTTTAAAACAACTGTTTCTACTGAAAGGTGAATAACTCTAGTATATATAAGTATAATTTTAAAGATGAGGTATGGAAATGTCAATTGTGTGAAAATGTGCATATTTGCATTCATGTGTTTGTTATTACAATAATAAACTTTTCTCTCCCTTTTTTCTGGAAGGAAACAAAGGAGAAAGAGTCAATAGTGGTTGCCTTTGGAGAAAGGGATGGGGCTGATTGAGGAAGAATTTCACTATTTTGTCCTTTTCTGTGTTGTTTTCACTGTCTAATCACTATGTAGATCAGCTGAGGTTTTCTGAGCAATAGTGATTTTTAGTTTCCTTTCTTAGATTCCTCTTAAAAACCAAAACTAATCAATGTTGATGGTATTAAGCAGTTAGTAAAATAATTCTGGTAGGATCAACTACAGTCTGTGTTTATATATTCTGGTGTGAGCTGAAAATTAGGGGCTCTCTCAGTGTTAAATTTCTGTAGAGAGTTTTGCATATGTAGATGCACTATTAATACACATAAGACCACTATGATCAGGCTGATTCTTTTCAAGTGTCTATTCTACTCCCATAAGAATGGAAATAGTTTCAATAAATTTTGTTTTATAAATATTTAACTTATGTTTGCTGAGGTTGAAAAAGGCAATATTCCACAAGGGTCCATTTTCTAAATGTAAGGCATGAATGATTTTTTTCATAGTTACAGTATTTATGAAATATTGAGAATTTATGCATGTGAAATGTCTCATAATGGACTATTATAGACTTAAGCTATTCTTTTTTTAGGCCTCCAGTGTAAAATTCAAGGAGTAGAAGCTATATCAAATGAACATGCTGTTTCTCGTGCTATAGACTCTTTAATCTTTACAGAAGTGTTATTTGCTCAGCAAGATTGGTCTGAAAGATTTTTTTTTAAAGAATTAGTTTAATTTTCTCCCAAACAACTCAACCTTCAAAAAGAGTCCTTCTGTGTTGCTTTTTTCGCTGCTGCAGTGCATACTAAGTTCCTTTATAAGCATAGCATTTAATGTGTTTGTTTTATGTAGAATGAGTTATTAAAGTAGTGGCTGAATTACTTCATATAATTTGCATAAAAGCATATTTCAGTGATAAAAATTAATGTCTTGGGAGTTATGAATGAATGGGAATGAGTCATTCATTTTTAACAGAAAAGAGTTTTGTCTTCAGTTTCTACCACACTTGAACTTCAATTACCTGGATTATTTTTTTTATTTTTTATTTTTTTTAAGATTTTATTTATTTATTTATTTGAGACAGAGAGAATGAGAGAGACAGAGAGCACACGAGAGGGGGGAGGGTCAGAGGGAGAAGCAGGCTCCCTGCCGAGCAGGGAGCCCGATGCGGGACTCGATCCCAGGACTCCAGGATCATGACCTGAGCCGAAGGCAGTCGCTTAACCAACTGAGCCACCCAGGCGCCCCTGGATTATTTTGATGTGTTGATTTATTTGCATTTACTTCAGTGCTAATAATTATTCAGCGGTTGGAGTAGAGGACTCTTTTAGGTATGTCTTTAACCTTAGCCTAATCATAGAAAGAGTTGGCATGGGTCAGAGTTTGTTTTCTAAAAGCATCGCTAAAGCTTGACAATGTTCGAGTGATTCCATTAGCAGCTATGGTATGGAAGCTTAATGTCCTTTTCATTCTGGAATCTGACAGACTTAAACTTAGTATTCGTTTTGGCCCCTCTGAATTTCATCTGCTCATCCATGCTTATAAAAATGAGATAAAAAGCCAATCCTTGCAGAAGCAATCGTAGATTTTATGAGGAAAACAATGAACATGTCACCCTGAGTTTGGCAGCAGGAAGGAGCAGGGAGTTCATAAAGACCTTTTTGGGTGCCAACTGTTGTACACCAGAATTGTTTATATTAGTGAAATCCTCTGGTTGTAAGTTATATAAATTGTGTCTTTTGCTAGACTCTGTTTTATGGTGGAGAGGGGGGTTGGGGAATGTGTATTAAATCTGAAATGGTCTTATGCTTAAATACTGCAGTGTGGTAGACAGTTAATCTTCAAAATAGATAGTGAACATACGTATCTGCTTCATTATCACCAACATATGTCTCCCCATAATTATCCTGGTTTATACCTTGGGATGAGCTAAGGATGCAAGAGCTGTCTCAGCTCAGAGAATTTTTGTTTTTATTTTTTGGATTCCAAACAGAAGGTGTTAGGGGAAAAAAAGAAAAGTTATATGGATTTGCCCAGGAATGGTGCTAGTGAAAACATGACTCTGAAATTAATAGTTCTGTCTGTTTGAGACCTAGGAGAGCAGGTGCTCGGGAAGTCTGACTCAACAGCTGGGTCAATACACCTTGGCACATCTGAGACTATTTGGGGGAAATTCCTGAGGAGACTCATGACACTGCACGGGGTTTCCACTTCTCTGGTGGTGACAGGCGCGAGTGGCATGTAGTGACAAGGTTGTAGCTGACCTTCCGGGGGCCAGGGATTAACTCCTGAGAGACTGTGGTGCATTTTGCAAATAAAACAGCAGCCACTTGAATATTGAAAAGGAAAACAATTCCTCCACTGGTGTGTCCATTGAGGAGGCAAGCTCAATCACTTATTTACTTTTACTCAATCACTTAAAAAGGACAGTTGTTTTGCAAAATATGGATGTGGGAATGAACACAGTCCACAAAACTCACATGGGCAAGAAACGTAACTGTAATTTCCTATAAATTGTATTCATGTAGTTCCCCTGTCCTAGAGAGAACATACATCTGGGTTTACCCAGAACAGTCCAGGGTTGTGGCTATTGCCCTGGCCTAGTGAGTAATAGCACCCCCTTCTTCCCTCTCAGTAGTTTCCCGATCGTGCCACCTGTATCCCTCCATAACAACCCCGTTTCCTTGAATCTGTTGACACAACAACCTCGCTACTTCAGTGGGAAGGGCTATGGGGCTCAAAGAAATGCAGAAAAACCGTAGTTGTCGATACTGTACAATATTATTCCCTTCCAAATATTCAAAGATTCCATTTGCTTATTTCTAATTTTCAAAAAAAGGTGTGTATAACGTTATAATATGTATAACAGAGATAGAAATTGTTGGCCAGGGGCGAACTAGCATATCCCTTGGATAATGTAGTGTTTTATTTGCGAGGACTTGATATACTTTGGGGAGCCTCATTAATTTTTATGGCATCATGAGTTTACTTATTATCCAACAAATTAAATTCCTCTACACGAATACTAGTAGTAAAATATTTTCTGTGACCTTTATATTCTCTGCTCAAAAGTCAGGCAGGGTTGGAAATAGCTGGCTGGAAACTGGCCTGGGAAGGAAATGGGTGAGGTCTAAGGAGGTGAGCCAGGTCTCTGGAGAATAGGAATCTTACATGTGAAAAGATTCAGGGAGCACCCTCAGCTCCTTGATTTAAGGCCTTTATAAAGCATCACACTATTCCTAAACTAATGTATGCTTCAGTTGCCCTTGATAACCATAGTCAGTTTTGGAAACTGAGTAATTGCCTAGCTGGATCGTATTTTGTGAACCGGGTTTGTCACAGTATTCACCATAGCGGCCAAATTTAGATCCATGTAAATCATTAAGTTCATATCCATCCAGATTATATTTACATGCATACATATGTACACACATGCATACATATGCATATAATTCATACAAGTGTGTGTACATGTGTGTATGTAATGTGTGTGTATAATTATAGGTCTTCTCTATAGAATGATGGGCTTTGAAATCAAATGATCTGGCTCCATAAATGTCTGTCCCCTCTCTGCATGCATTTTGCCTCCTCTCCTGCCTTTGGCTTTGGTCTGGGAAGGAACAACTACACTCCCTTTCTGATTCCAAGTGACCTCAGAAAGCATACCTGCTCTTTTCCTCCACTTATTTTGACTTACCTTCTTAGTGCCCAGGAGGTAATGTGGGCATCTGGATTACTTTCTCCTTTCTTTCCTGCTTCTTCAGGATAAACCCACTTTTCAATATGCTTTCCCAGTGTTCTTTTTTTTTTTTTAATGCTGCCAGAGTGATTCTCTTAAAACATAGGCTTAATACTTCTCTGAAACTTGTGATAGATCTTCACTGTGTAAGAAATGAATGTCTCATGGTGTGGCATTCAAGGACCATTCTAATCTGACTCAGTTGCAGTACCTAGCCTTTCTCTTTGCATCATGTCTTCCAAACCAGACCCATGCTTTCTAAGCCTCAGGCCTTTTGCTGCTTCTCTTGTTTTCCCAGCTTCTTTAAGGTACACCTGAAACGTGTCTTCCCCCTTGCTCGTCATCTTAGCCACTATCTTTTTCCCACAAGCATACGGATTTTTATGATTTGTGTATAGACTTGCCCATAGCTTGCCTTGACTTATGACTAGCTGTTTCTATACCTGCAGTACATATTAATTATAAATTCCTAGAAGGTGGAGAACATGTCTTTTTATGCTTTGTGTTGCTCCTAGCATCTGACTCAATACTTGATAAACTGTAGTGCTCAGTAAATACATGTGAACTTAGCAAAAATTAATGCCATGCCAAAAGAATTGCTAAAACTTTGAAAACACTCTTTGTTGAAGATCAATGTTTCTGATGATGACAAATGCCTAGACACCAGTATTTTTCAAAATGATGTCCAAAAATGACCAGTTGTACTGTTCATAGATTACCTAATAATTTAAGAGAAAAAGTAATTTAAGATAAAAAATTAATGTACACATATAATTGACATGTAAGTATAAAGATGGTTTTCTTAGGCATTTGGTTATCTTATTAAGTCCCATTATTCTCTTTAAAATTATGGATACATTGCAGACTATATTGGGAATGTCATCACAGCCAATATTCAGTTAATGGTGTAGTTTTACCCCAAATATATAATTTCCTATAATTTTCTTCTAATTTCCCCCTTTTTATTGTTAGAATTTGGATGAATTATACCCTCTTTTTACAAAAACAGATTGGCTTAAAAACATAAGAGTAGTGACATAAATACTATAATTCAGATTAATGTAAAAAAAAAAGTAAGTGGTTATCAGGACTCTGATGCAAATGTAGAATATAATTGGTTTGTATTGGGATGCTATGATGATTTCATTCAAGCAACCACAGAAGAAAAGTTAAAATGGGAAGGAAGATGGTAATTATTTTTAAATTTTTTCTTTACCTCCCATGTAATTATAATAAATGTGTCACTATGTGACAGTGAAGACTTTAAAACTTTCCTGCAGCTCTCAAACAAAACATGATGACCTTTCTGTTGAACCAATTAAGTTTCTCTAGAAAGTAAAATAATACTTTTCCTATCAAAATTAATATATTTTGTTGCAAAAGATGGGGAAGTCACCAAAATCATAGAAACATAATTTGACTTTGTACTCTTTGTAAAAATAAGAAAAATTAGGTAAATGTCACACTGTGACTGGGATGGGTATACAACCAGCCACAAGTTTAAAGATAAATTTTATGTTCAGAGAGAAAGCATAATGAGCTTTTGGCAATATTGCTGAGCCAAATGAATGCTCCTGGAATCTGCCTACACCATGGAAAAGCCGTTACTATCCTAAAACAGGCTAGCAGATACTTTACTGTAGAACATAATACCTAAGTACAGAATATAAATCAGCATTTGGGGCATGTGTGGTACTTATGTGAGGGAGAGGTGCACAACAATAATTTGTCCTATTTATGACTGGAGAGCCAAACTCTAGGAATTGAGATGATGATGATGATGATGATGATGATGATGATTTTATTCTTATGTTAATCCCCATACATTACATCATTAGTTTTAGATGAAGTGTTCCATGATTCATTGTTTGTGCATAACACCCAGTGCTCCATGCAGAATGTGCCCTCCTCAATACCCACCACCAGGCTAACCCATCCTCCCACCCCCCTCCCCTCTAGAACCCTGTTTGTTTTTCAGAGCCCATCGTCTCTCATGGTTCGTCTACCCCTCCGATTTCCCCCACTTCATTCTTCCCCTCCCGCTACCTTCTTCTCTTTTTTTTTTCTTAACATATATTGCATTATTTGTTTCAGAGGTACAGATCTGAGATTCAACAGTCTTGCACAATTCACAGCGCTTACCAGAGCACATACCCTCCCCAGTGTCTATCACCCAGTCACCCCCATCCCTCCCACCCCACCCCCCACTCCAGCAACCCTCAGTTTGTTTCCTGCAATTAAGAATTCCTCATATCAATGAGATCATATGATATATGTCTTTCTCTGTTTCACTTATTTCACTCAACATAATCCCCTCCAGTTCCATCCACGTCGTTGTAAATGGCAAGATCTCATTCCTTTTGATGGCTGCATAATATTCCATTGTATATATATACCACTTCTTCTTTATCCATTCATCTGTCGATGGACATCTTGGCTCTTTCCACAGTTTGGCTATTGTGGACATTGCTACTATAAACATTGGGGTGCACGTACCCCTTCGGATCACTACTTTTGTATCTTTGGGGTAAATACCCAACAGTGCAATTGCTGGATCATATGGTAGCTCTATTTTCAACTTTTTGAGGAACCTCCATACAGTTTTCCAGAGTGGCTGCACCAGCTTGCATTCCCTCCAACAGTGGAGGAGGGTTCCCCTTTCTCCGCATCCCCGCCAACATCTGTCGTTTCCTGACTTGTTAATTTTAGCCATTCTAACGGGTGTGAGGTGGTATCTCATTGAGGTTTTGATTTGGATTTCCCTGATGCCGAGCGATATTGAGCACTTTTTCATGTGTCTGTTGGCCATTTGGATGTCTTCTTTGGAAAAATGTCTGTTCATGTCTTCTGCCCATTTCTTGATTGGATTCTTTGTTCTTTGGGTGTTGAGTTTGATGAGTTCTTTATCGATTTTGGATACTAGCCCTTTATCTGATATGTCATTTGCAAATATCTTCTCCCATTCTGTCGGTTGTCTTTTGGTTTTGTTGACTGTTTCCTTTGCTTTGCAAAAGCTTTTTATCTTGATGAAGTCCCAATAGTTCATTTTTGCCCTTGCTTCCCTTGCCTTTGGCGATGTTTCTAGGAAGAAGTTGCTTCGGCTGAGGTCAAAGAATTGCTGCCTGTGTTCTCCTTTAGGATTTTGATGGACTCCCATCTCACATTGAGGTCTTTCAACCATTTGGAGTCTATTTTTGTGTGTGGTGTAAGGAAATGGTCCAGTTTCATTCTTCTGCATGTGGCTATCCAATTTTCCCAACACCATTTGTTGAAGAGACTGTCTTTGTTTCATTGGACATTCTTTCCTGCTTTGTCAAAGATGAGTTGACCATAGAGTTGAGGGTCCATTTCTGGGCTCTCTATTCTGTTCCATTGATCTATGTGTCTGTTTTTGTGGCAGTACCATGCTGTCTTGATGATGACAGCTTTGTAATAGAGCTGGAAGTCCGGAATTGTGATGCCACCGGCTTTGCTTTTCTTTTTCAAAGTTCCTCTGGCTATGCGGGGTCTTTTCTGGTTCCATATGAATTTTAGGATGATTTGTTCCATTTCTTTGAAAAAAGTGGATGGTATTTTGATGGGGATTGCATTGAATGTGTAGATTGCTCTAGGTAGCATTGACATCTTCACAATATTTGTTCTTCCAATCCATGAGCATGGAACGTGTTTCCATTTCTTTGTGTCTTCCTCAATTTCTTTCATGAGTATTTTATAGTTTTCTGAGTACAGATCCTTTGTCTCTTTGGTTAGATTTATTCCTAGGTATCTTATGGTTTTGGGTGCAATTGTAAATGGGATTGACTCCTTAATTTCTCTTTCTTCTGTCTTGTTGGTGTATAGGAATGCCACTGACTTCTGTGCATTGATTTTATATTCTGTCACTTTCCTGAATTCCTGTATGAATTCTAGCAGTTTTGGGGTGGAGTCTTTTGGGTTTTGCACATAAAGTATCATATCATCTGCAAAGAGTGAGAGTTTGACTTCTTCTTTGCCAATTTGGATGCCTTTTATTTCTTTTTGTTGTCTGATTGCTGTGGCTAGGACTTCCAATACTATGTTGAATAGCAGTGGTGATAGTGGACATCCCTGCCGCGTTCCTGACTTAAGGGGGAAAGCTCTCAGTTTTTCCCCATTGAGAATGATATTCGCTGTAGGTTTTTCATAGATGGCTTTTATGATATTGAGGTATGTACCCTTTATACCTATGCTCTGAAGAGTTTGGATCAAGAAAGGATGCTGTACTTTGTCAAAAGCTTTTTCTGCATCTATTGAGAGGATCATATGGTTCTTGTTCTTTCTTTTGTTAATGTATTGTATCACATTGATTGATTTGCGGATGTTGAACCAACCTTGCAGCCCAGGGATAAATGCCACTTGGTCGTGGTGAATAATCCTTTTAATGTACTGTTGGATCCTATTGGCTAGTATTTTGGTGAGAATTTTTGCATCCATGTTCATCAAGGATATTGGTCTGTAATTCTCCTTTTTGATGGGGTCTTTGTCTGGTTTTGGGATCAAGGTAATGCTGGCCTCATAAAATGAGTTTGGAAGTTTTCCTTCCGTTTCTATTTTTTGGAACAGTTTCAGAAGAATAGGTATTAATTCTTCTTGAAATGTTTGGTAGAATTCCCCTGGGAAGCCATCTGGCCCTGGGCTTTTGTTTTTTGGGAGGTTTTTGATGACTGCTTCAATTTCCTTAGTGGTTATAGATCTGTTCATGTTTTCTATTTCTTCCTGGTTCAGTTTTGGTAGTTGATACATCTCTAGGAATGCATCCATTTCTTCCAGGTTATCTAATTTGCTGGCATAAAGTTGCTCATAATATGTTCTTATAATTGTTTGTATTTCTTTGGTGTTGGTTGTGATCTCTCCTCTTTCATTCATGATTTTGTTGATTTGGGTCATTTCTCTCTTCTTTTTGATAAGTCTGGCCAGGGGTTTATCAATCTTGTTAATTCTTTCAAAGAACCTACTCCTAGTTTCGTTGATCTGTTCTACTGTTCTTTTGGTTTCTATTTCATTGATTTCTGCTCTGATCTTTATGATTTCTCTTCTCCTGCTGGGTTTAGGCTTTATTTGCTGTTCTTTCTCCAGCTCCTTTAGGTGTAGGGTTAGGTTGTGTACTTGAGACCTTTCTTGTTTCTTGAGAAAGCCTTGTATTGCTATATACTTTCTTCTTAGGACTGCCTTTGCTGCATCCGAAAGATTTTGAATAGGTGTGTTTTCATTTTCATTGGTTTCCATGAATTTTTTTAATTCTTCTTTAATTTCCTGGCTGACCCATTCATTCTTCAGTAGGATGCTCTTTAGCCTCCATGTATTTGAGTTCTTTCTGACTTTCCTCTTGTGATTGAGTTCTAGTTTCAAAGCATTGTGGTCTGAAAATAGGCAGGGAATGATCCCAAATTTTGGTACCGGTTGAGACCTGATTTATGACCTAGGATGTGATCTATTCTGGAGAATGTTCCATGGGCACTAGAGAAGAATGTGTATTCCGTTGCTTGGGAGTGGAATGTTCTGAATATGTCTGTGAAGTCCATTTGGTCCAGTGTGTCATTTAAAGTCTTTATTTCCTTTTTGATCTATTGCTTAGACGATCTGTCCATTTCAGTGAGGGGGGTGTTAAAGTCCTCCACTATTATTGTATTGTTGTCGATGTGTTTCTTTGCTTTTGTTATTACTTGCCTTATATAATTTGCTGCTCCCATGTTAGGGGCATAGATATTTACAATTGTTAGATCTTCTTGTTGGATAGATCCTTTAAGTAGGATATAATGTCCTTCCTCATCTCTTATTACAGTCTTTGGTTTAAAATCTAATTTGTCTGATATAAGGATTGCCACCCCTGCTTTCTTTTGGTATCCGTTAGCATGGTAAATGGTTTTCCACCCCCTCACTTTTAATCTGGGGGTGTCTTTGGGTCTAAAATGAGTCTCTTGCAGACAGCATATCGATGGGTCTTGTTTTTTAATCCAGTCTGATAGCCTGTGTCTTTTGATTGGGGCATTGAGCCCATTTACATTCAGGGTAACTATTGAAAGATAGGAATTTAGTGCCATTGTATTGCCTGTAGGTGACTGTTACCTTATATTTTCTGTGTTCCTTTCTGGTCTATGTTGCTTTTAGGCTCTCTCTTTGCTTAGAGGACCCCTTTCAAGATTTCCTGTAGGGCTGGTTTCGTGTTTGCAAATTCCTTTAGTTTTTGTTTGTCCTGGAAGCTTTTTATCTCTCCTTCAATTTTCAATGACAGCCTAGCTGAATACAGTATTCTTGGCTGCATATTTTTCTCATTTAGTGCTCTGAATATATCCTGCCAGTCCTTTCTGGCCTGCCAGGTCTCTGTGGATAGGTCTGTTGCCAATCTAATGTTTCTATCCTTGTAGGTTACATATCACTTCTCCCGAGCTGCTTTCAGCATTTTCTCTTTGTCTATGAGACTCGTAAGTTTTACTATTAGATGTCGGGGTGTTGACCTATTTTTATTGATTTTGAGAGGGGTTCTCTGTGCTTCCTGGATTTTGATGCCTGTTTCCTTCCCCAAATTAGGGAAGTTCTCTGCTATAATTTGCTCCATTATACCTTCTGGCCCTCTCTCTCTTTCTTCTTCTTCTGGGATCCCAATTATTCTAACGTTGTTTCATCTTATGGTATCGCTTATCTCTCGAATTCTGCCCTCGTGATCCAGTAGTTGTTTATCTCTCTTTTTCTCAGCTTCTTTATTTTCCATCATTTCATCTTCTATATTACTGATTCTCTCTTCTGCCTCATTTATTCTAGCACTTAGCGCCCCCATTTTTGATTGCACCTCATTAATAGCCTTTTTGATTTCTACTTGGTTAGATTTTAGTTCTTTTACTTCTCCAGAAAGGGTTTCTCTAATAACTTCCATATTTTTTTCAAGCCCAGCTAGTATCTTTAAAGTGATGATTCTGAACTCTAGATCTGACATCGTACTAATGTCCGTATTGAGTAGGTCCCTGGCAGTCGGTACTACCTCTTGTTCTTTTTGTTGAGGTGATTTTTTCCATCTTGTCATTTTGTGCAGAGGAGAATAGATTAATGAGAGAACAAAATGCTAGCAGAGTAACAACGTCCCCAGAAAATATACTCTAAACAAATCAGAAAAGACCTGAAGCAGTGGGAAAAGAAACGGAAAGAGAGAAAAAAGGAAAAGAAAAAGATAAAGATAAAAACAAAAACAAACAAAACAAAACAACAACAACAACAATAAAAACAGAATGTGATCAAATATGATCAGGCTGGTATATAGATCAGTGCCACACACTAGATTTGGGGTGTATTTTGGTCTTTTAGAAGAAAGTGACTCCTAAAATTTTAAAGAAAGGAAAACTTATATATGTACAAAAATAAGGGTTGATATGATGAAGGGATGGAATATGACTGTAAAGATGGAAATTATAAAAAATTTTATAAAAGGAATTGATAAGAAGTTGTTTGAAAAAAGAAAGAAGAGGATTTAAAAAAAGAAAAAAGAAAAAAAATGGAGCGAATGTGATCAGGCAGGGGAATAGAAAACACCATATACTAGAGATTTAGGGTATATTTTAATCTGTTAGAAGAAACTATTCAAAATTTTAAAGAGAGAACAACTTATATATATAAGCCAAAAATACAGGTAACTACTATGAAGGGATAGAATATGACTCTAAAAATGAAAAATAAAAATGTTTTTTTTAAAAAAAGAGATTGATAAGATGTTGGTTGAAAAAGGGAAAAAGAAAAATTCAAGAAGAAAAAAAGACAGTTGGAAAAAAAAAAACTTTGAAAGACTAAAGAACCATGGTAAAAAAGCCATGAATTCTATGTGCAGTATTCCCCTAGCGCTGGAGTTCTGCCGTTCTCATTGATTGGTAAACTTGTTCTTGGCTGGCTGTTCTCACTGATCTTCTGGGGAGGGGCCTGTTGCTGTGGTTCCCAAATGTCTCTGCCGGAGGCAGAATTGCCCTGCCCTTGCCCCCTCCGGGCTAAGTAATCTGCTCGGGTTTGCTTTCCGGGCCTTTTGTTCCCTGCGAGCTTTCCGTACAGTTTTGGAGAGTGCAAATGGCGGCCTCCCAATCTCCGCCCCAGAGGAGCCGAGAACTTGGGGCCCCACTTCTCAGTTAGCCCCCAGAGAAAAGCCGTCAGTCACTCCCGTCTCCCCGGTCTCCAGCCGCACTCCGTGCTCACCCGGCCTGTGACCGCGCGTTTCTATCTCTGACACCCGACCCCGGGTGGAGTCTCCAAACCCAGCAGATCCCTGCGGTGCAGTCCCGCACGGCTCCTCCCGGGGGAGGAAGTTGAGTCTCCCCGGATCTGCCACTTGTTGGGTCCCTGCTGGAGGAGCAGTGGCCCAACTCTGCCACAGATCATGGTTTATGGCAACCCCGAGCTGAGAGCCCACGCCTGGGCTCCGCCTCTGCAGCCGGCTTCCCTGCTCCGTTACCTGGGAGCTCTGCCGCACTCAGGCACCCCCGGTCTTTCTGTGACCCCGAGGGTCCTGAGACCACACTGTCCCGGAGGGTTCCACCCCCTGCTTAGCCACCAGAGTGACGTCCCTCGGCGGAGCAGACTTTTAAAAGTTCCGATTTTGTGCTCCATGGCTCTATCACTTGCCAGAAGCAGCCGATGGAGGCCCCTCCACCGCCATCTGTCCTCCCGAATATCGCCTCGGATTCACTTCTCCGCACGTCCTACCTTCCAGAAAGTGGTCGCTTTTCTGATGAGAGAGTTGTTGCTCTTCTTTTCTTCGATCTCCTGTTGAGTTTGTAGGTGTTCAGAATGGTTTGATCCCTATCCAGCTGAATTCCTGAGAGGAGAGGAAATCCAGGTCTCCTACTCCTCCACCATCTTGCTCCGCCCTCAAGATTATTATTATTTTTTTAATTGAGATTATTTTTAACTCAGTTAAAGGTTATCCTTGATGCCTCCTGTAGCCTGGAATATATGTCCTGGGATGAGGGCAGAGCATAGCCAGATGTACAACAAGGAAATCTTACACTACTGTATTCACAAACAATATTTGGTGGTCAACTATATGCTTCCTGGTACTGATCTGGTGTTGAAGGAAGGAACTAAAAAATTATGGCCATGGATGCAAGTCTTTGTAATTTTTTTCTTGGACTTCCAGAACTTCCAGGATTTTCAGTTCTGCTTTTACACACTGAGGTCTACCAGTTGATGGAGGGAGAAGAAATCACATGGTTTTCTTGTTTGTTTGTTTCTTTTTGGAAAAAAAGGCATGTTTTATCATAGATCACTAATACAAATAAAGACTATTTCTATTTCACATCATTTCTTCAGTGACATCCTCAGCAACCTATTGGTATTCTGAATAGCCTGAACCAATTACTTCTGGGTAGAAACATGTTTATTCCAAAGACATCTAAATCTCTGCAAGAATATGACTGATGATAATTAATTAGAAAAGTGAGCTTTTCTAGTACAGTATAAATAAAAAGGAACAAAGAAACTAACTGGATGTGACACTTAATAATGCAACCATCATTACATATTTAAATTATGAATGAAATCGTGCAAATAACAACTTTCCTGCAATTCATGTGAAGTGATTTTTTTAAAATCTTATTTTATTTTAAAAATATCTTTATAGAATTTGTGTTAAATATTTTTAAAACTTACCTAAAATGTAACATCTGCATTTATGTCTATTGTTCATTAATTGGATCTCAAGTGGTGAAAATTTGAGGAAACATCATCACTGATATTAAAGTGGTGACTATTTTTGAGGAATTTCAGACGATTTGTTTATAATAAATGTTTTCACATATAAACATAATAGTATAAAGTATGTATTGCTTACAATAATAAAATTAAATACACAGAACATAATTTATGATTTAAAAGTTAATTCAAATTAATCATCAACTGTTTAGCTTTCAGTCTCATACAGTTTTGATACATTTGGCAATTTATAAAAATACTTGATTTAGTAAGGTATACATGGTGTTCTAATGTTTCTTAAATTGATGTCTTCTACATAAGTAACATTTTCTACTAATTTTTCTCCTTGAAGTATTTATTTTTATTTTTCCATGAAGAATTGTTTTAATATAGCAGAATATAGGATTTTCCAAAATCTTGGTAATTATTGAAGTCTTTGTATTATATAGTGTATAAGTGTTCAATATTCAGTGTTCTGATCTTTTACTTTTCTAATCCTCAGTATAATAGTGAAAATGGGAATCAAGGCCTAATTCTGCTTTGTTTTGTTTTATTTTGCTCTAATCCTTGGCATATCATTTTTGCAGATGGTAAGGAAATTAAATAAACTTACATATTATTGGAGTGATATAAAGCTAATCTGATCATTGTGTTCTCTTTATGGAAATGCAAAATCTGTCAAAAGTAGCACAATTGGAGCAGAGTAAAATAGACCAGGATCTCCTCAATTTTCTCCTATTTTGTTAACTGAGACAATTCTTTGGTTATAACCAAGAATTAACTTGCATCATGGAAGTGTTTTTTGTTTGGTTGTTTTTTTGTTTTTTTTGTTGTTGTTTGATTTTAGATTTGATCTTCCTTTTCCTGGTATATCTGATTTTTATTCATTCTTTTATGTATAAAGAATGAAGTTTCTAAGAAGAGAGAAAAGGAAAATCATTTTTCTTTTATTTTGAAACCATAAAAGATCAAGATGAGCCATCCTGAGACACTAATTTTATTAACACCTAGCTTTGAGAAGACAAGCAAAAACGGATAATAAGCTGTTCTTTAGAGTATAAATTTGTTTCTGGTTTTGTCATCATGGTTAATCATTGTGATTTGCAGCCTGACTCTTTCAATCATTGAGACCCAGTTTTAACATGATTAACATTTTTGTTCCATTTGTGTAACAGTGATGGTCCCTAATTTTTGAGAACAGGATAACCCTCAATAGGCCTTATGTAAATAAATCATATCTTAATACCCTTGAAATCAGAGCATCCCCAAGGAGAACAAGCTGTAAATCAGAGTGGAAAAAAAGTCAAGGCTGTTCTAAATGGTGAACCAAATGCCTTTATTTTAGGATTTAAATTCATGGTAGTTTTTCCTCTTTTCAACTGATGCTGTCATCTTCAAATGACAGAGATTGAGTGCTAAATTGCTACTACATTATTTCTTATCTCTCACCTATATACTGGGTTTGACTGAAAGTTCAGATTTTGTGAAGAATGTTTTACATAGGAAATATCGAAATACGGGGAAACACATTATTTCAACAGACAGGAAAGGGGAAGCAGTGTGTGTGTGTGTGTGTGTGTGTGTGTCTATGTGTAGAATAGGTATAACATCTGATTTTTTTCTCATCTAGGGCCTCTGCTTTATTACAAATAGATAAGTATTATCGTTTCAACATTTTCCTCCAACCCTTAGTTCTTTCTAGCAATCTCTTTCTGTGTAATATTTTATCCCCTTTCACTCATCAAAACTATTTTTACGCTATATATTTTTTATATTATAAGGAGGCTGAAACAATGCCCTGGAGCCCATATCCATTGTTAGTATAAGCCAAATTATTACCTCTATCTGAGTGATCTGAAATGGGTCCACACAATGGCTATTCCTATGAAAATTATTTTAACTGTCTAGATAAATAACTAGAGATATGAACTCACAAAGAAACACTGTACAACAATGAGAATAATGACACACAACAATATGGACCAATCTCACAAGCATAATGTTGGATGAACAAAGCCAGGCATCAAAAGTACATACTGAATGAGTCCAATTATGTGAAACTTTAAAACAAGTAGAGTTAATGTAAGTGGCCAAATCAGGATTCAAGTGTATAGGAGGGCTTCTGGGGTACTGGCCATATCCTGTTTCTTGACTTCAGGGCTGGTTACAAGAGTGCATTCAGTTTGTGAAAATCCATGTAGCTGTATACTTGTATGTACTTTCTGTACTTTTACAAAAAGTTAAAGGATTTACTTTTAATGTGAGCAATATGTATTATCAGAGTCCTAATGGAACCCTCTGAAAATACATTTTTCGAAGTCATTTTAGCCATAGGTCCCCATCTTCACTGAGGCTCAATAGAGTAACCCCTACTTCATTCCAAGTAATTTGCTCTCTCCTTTTGTCCTTACTTTTACACCTGGCCGTGTAGAGCCTTATTTTCCTTGCTGAGTTCAGAACTTTCTACCAGCAGCATTTCTCCAGCCCAAAGTAAGTGTCCTTAGAACATGAAGAAAAGCAGTGTGGCCCCTCCCACAATATTGGATTGAGCTACCCTGCAGCTCAGTGTCTTCATTCCTCACCTTCACTTAGAGTCATGACTAGGAGAGGCACTGGCAGAGTTTTTTTCAGACTGAGGTGGAGTAGCCTGACTGGAGAGAGGCTGGCAGTGGGCAAGAAAGTTAAGCCAACTTTCAAAATGGAACCTCTCTCCTTCCTTTGTGCAAATGAGTCCCATGGCATTGTCTTGCTTTGAAGATGGAGTCAGCTATGCCACCATCAAGAATAAAGAGGCTTCTTAGACAGGAAGGAGTTGCCTGTTCTTAGAAATCTTAAAGTGAATGATTAGTGAGTCAAGATGGTGTCATGGGGAAAAGTGTGAGAGATTTGTAGTGAAATTCCTTGCTCCAGTTAATAGCTGAAACCCAGGCTGAATTGTTTGAAAGTATCTATTCTTCTGTTTCTGCACTTAAAAAAAATAAAATTGGGAAAGTAATAGTAATAAATAATAAGGATAACAACAGTACCCTCCCTGCTTAGGTAGTGGAGGACATATTAATTTTTAAAAATGGTAACTGATATTACCAGTATGTAGAACAGAGTTCTATATTCACAATAGGTAATCAATGTATGTTGTTTAATGCATATAGTGTGTCAGATGAATCTGATCATGTCAGGCTGTCACAGAAAATTCTTTCAACTCCCATAGATTTTAGGATGTAGTCCAGTCTCACATGCAGCCTGCTTTAACCTGGCCCTGTCCTCCCCTCCAGCTGCATCTCTTACCAAGGATTTCTGTCCATTATACTCTAGCCATGCTTACAGACTTAAAGATTCCCTGACACACTGATTCTCCATGTCTTTGTTTAGTCTGTCCCCTCTGTCTGAACTGCCCACCCTGTTCCTATTTACCTGAGAAACATTTTCCTTCCTTTCTTTAGAGGTCTTCTTCTCTAGGAACTTATTATTGATTCTTCCTACTGATCCCAGACTTAGGTGTTCTTTCCCTGGGGATTCACAGTGCCAAAGAATATTCTTTTTGTCTATCATAAATTTCTCCATTAGACCAGGAACTACCTGAGTGTAGGAATAGTGGCTTTATCACTATAGAATCTCCAATGCCTAAAACAATTCTTGGTATTAACTTATTGAATATATTAATGAATGAACAAATAAATGACAATAAAATTAGACCTATGTGGTCATCTTCCTTAGAATTGCAATCCCCATATTAATATCCAAAAGATAAAAAATAAGTTAAAACAAAAAAAGCTACAACACCAAAGACACAATCCATGAAAGAAATAATTGATAAGCTGGACTTTGTTAAAATTAAAAACTTCAGCTCTGAGAAAGATAATGTGAAGAGAATTAGAAGACAAGCCACAGATTGGGAAAAATTACTTTCAAAAGAAACATCTGATAAAGAACTACTATCCAAAATATATAAAGAAGTGTTAAAACTCAACAATAAGAAAACAACCTGATTAAAAAATAGGCCAAAGACCTTAGCAGACACCTCACCAAAGAAGATATGCAGATGGAAAATAAGCATAGGAAGAAATGTTCTACATCCTATGTAATCAGGGAAATTTAACCTAAAACAACAATAAGAAACAACTACACATCTATTAGAATGGCCAAAATCTGGAATACTGACAACATCAAATGTTGTTGAGGACATGGAGCAACAGGAACTCTCATTCACTGCTGGTGGGAATGCAAGATAGTACTGCCACTTTGGAAGACAGTTTGGTGATTTCTTAACAAAACTAAATGTATCTTTACCATATGATCCAGTGATCGGGTTCCTAGGTACTTACCCAAAGGAATTGAAAATTATGTCTACACAAAAATTTGTACATGGATGTGTATAATAGCTTTATTCATAATTGCCAAAACCTGAAGCAACCAAGATGTTTCTCAGTAGGTGAATGGATCAACTGTGGTACATCAGGATAATGGAATACTGTTCAGTGCTAAAAAGAAATGAGCTCTTAAACCACAAAAAGTCATGGAAGAAACTTAATGCATATTACTAAGTGTAAGAAGCCAATCTGAAAAGACTACATACTGTATGATTCCAACTATATGACACTCTGGAGAAAGCAGAACTCTGGAGATAGTAAAAACATCATTAGTTGCCAGGGGCCAAGCATAGGGGAGAGATGTATAGACAAAGCACCAAGTAGGGCAGTGAAACTGTTCTGTATGACAATATAGTAGATACATGTCATTATACATTTGTCCAAACCCATAGAATGTGCAACATCAGGAGTGAACCCTAATGTAAAGTATGGACTTTGGGTGATGATGCTGTATCTTTGCAGGTTCATCAATTGGAACAAACGTTCAGTAGTCCCCCCTTACCTACAGTTTCACTTTCAATGGTTACAGTTACCCATAGTCAACTGTAGTTCAGAAGCAGATGATCCCCTTTCTGACATATTGTCAAAAGATCAATAGTAGCCTAACACTATGTCACAATGCCTACACCATTCACCTCATTTCATCTCATCATATAGGCATTTTATAATATCACATCATCAAATAGGAAGAAGGATGACTGCAGTGCAATAAGACATTTTGAGAGAGACCATATATATATATAATATGTAATAAAAGTTATATATATATATAAAACTTTTATTACAGTATGTTGTTATGGTTGTTCTATTTATTATTGGTTATTGTTGCTAATTTCTTACTGTGCCTATATATGTATATATATATGTGTGTATATATATATATATACACACACACATAATATATGGCAAAGCATAGTATACATAGGATTCAATACTACCCATGGTTTCAGGCATTCACTGGGAGTCTATGGAACATATACCATGGATGGGGGGTGGTACTGCTCTACCACTCTGATGGGGAATGTTGATAATTGAGGAGACTATGCATGTGTAGGGATAAGGGGAATATGGAACCTCTATACCTTCCTCTTAAATTTGCTGTGAACCTTAAACTACTCTAAAAAATAGTCTTTAAAAAAAACTACCTGATGTCTTCTGTTTTGCTTTTGTGGGTTCCCAGCAATGTGAGTCAACTCCGAGTAAGACATCCTGACCTCTGAGTTTTGAATAATGCATTTCCTTATCCCCAGATGGTGACATGTAGGTAGCATTTGCTGCTTAGATAAACTTTCATTGTGCTCACACAGGTGAAATAAAGCCCAAACTATAACCCTTGCCTCCCTTGCAAATTCCTTATTCCTTGCAATTTCCTTATTTCTTACCTTGACTTTGAGATGAGGCTAAGGAGGTGGTGGAAAGAATATGAAGAGCAGGGCAAGAGAAATGCTGGGTGGGGGACTGCTTCCCATAGTAATAATGCTTTGTCCTTTATTTCCCAGGTTGGCTATCAGACTAATTCTACCACATCACTCAGTTTTCTATTTTGCTTTGACTAGGGTCATTAATGGCATAGAAAAAAGCTTCAATGTCAAATTTTTACTGTTCAGTTTAGTAACACAAGTGGAAGCTTTTTTTCCTCCTTTAGTTTTCTCTTTAGGGAAGATCGGTTCCCCTTGGCTCATCCCCTGTCAACTCATAATTGATATTATGGATTCCCTCAAATCACTCTAGTTTAAGACACTCTGATATAATCTACAGTGTTTTTCATCTTCAACACAATCACCCAAGCAGTTCTTCCAACTGGATTCCTTTTGCTAAGCCCATCCTATACACAATTCCTGGAATAACTACTCTGGGCTTACAGGATTCATCTCAGCTTCCTCCCTTTCCCAGGAGGGGGAATCAAGAATGCTTGGGGGAGAGAAGGGAAGGCCAAAGTTGTTCAGAGGAAAACGAGCAGCTTCCTAATCTGCTACTTCTCCCTTCTCTTGCCTTCCCCTAGAAGACTTTTGGTAAACCTAGATTTGACTCAATAGCAATATTAGCTAAGTCTTTTGCACAACTGTCTTTTGTTCTGTACTTCTTTCTCACCCCTGGCAGGAGAATTAACTCTAAAAAGTAAAATAACAAAAACAGCCATCATTAAATCTGTGTCAGATTAACTTTATTTTGTTGTGAGTCTTATGTAATTACAGCACTAAACTGGTTACATATGTTCGTACTTCCTAGCCCACTATTTGTGTTTCACCAATATTTAATCAATTTTTTAAAACATCATTGTGAATCTGTCATGTGTATGTGGTTAGCATTGAATGGTTCTTTAGTTCTGTGACTGTATGTTTTGATTATGTGTTCCTTTTTTGGTAATCCTTATGAGAAGCTCAATAGCCAGTGTTGAATAGTAACATACAGGTTGGAATCCTGGATGTCTTCCTTTTGTTCCCTAATCCACTCTTCACACTTTCACACCCCACTCTGTGCCCCAGGAGACCAAACTTTATGGACAGCATTACTTGGGCTTCCTCAGCCAGTGGTGGACACTGTCAGGAGATCTGAGCACAGGACAAGAAAGAGGTCAAGGTGTATATTGACCTGCAGATGCAGATTAGCAGTGGCTATATTACTATACAGAAGCAGCCCTCTCCCACAGCTATAGTTTTCATTGGCTCCTAATAACTGCTTTCTCTCCTTGACCTTTCAAGCTATGGGTGGTAAAGGCTTCCTATTGGTACAAGCCTTAGGGTACTTTATCATCCTACTTTTGAAAATAAGCCCTTCATTAAACTCTCTCCAGTTACCATTTGGAGTGTGGCAACTCCCTCTTTCCCCCCACCACACCTCCCATTAGGAACACATAATGAGCCGTTCCAATTAAGACATGAATGCAAGATGTATCATCACTTTATAATGAATCACACCATGCTCCTGTGACAGAATAGAGGATATTGTTCCCCTTTGTGGGAATGGCTTCAAATTGATTTTGAAATATATGGCTATTAACTTTCATGTTTCCTTTCTAGAACTCTCCAAACAGGCATCTCTTCTTTGTTAAAAGTAATTCAAGTTGTGGAGCACCTGGCTGGCTCAGTTGGTTACGTGGCTGCCTTTGATCAGGTCATGATCCCAGGGATTGAGCCCTGTATGGAGCCCTGCACTGAACCCCGCATACTCCTCTGCATCTGGCTCCCTGCTAAGTGGGGAGTCTACATTCTCCCTCTTCTTCAGCCCCTCCCCCTGCTCCTGCTAGCTCTCTTTCTCTCTCAAATAAATAAAATCTTAAAAAAAAAAGTGCCTCAAAAAATTAAAAATAGAGCTACCCTATGACCCAGCAATTGCATTCCTGGGTATTTACCCCAAAGACACAGATGTAGTGCAAAGAAGGGCCATAAGCACCCCAATGTTCATAGCAGCAATGTCCGCAATAGCCAAACTGTGGAAAGAGCCGAGACGCCCTTCAACAGATGTATGGATAAAGAAGATGTGGTCCATATATACAATGGAATATTACTCAGCCATCAGAAAGGATGAATACCCAACTTTTACATCAGTATGGATGGGACTAGAGGAGATTATGCTAAGTGAAATAAGTCAAGCAGAGAAAGTCAATTATCATATGGTTTTGCTTATTTGTGGAACATAAGGAATAGCATGAAGGACATTAGGAGAAGGAAGGGAAAAATGAAGGGGGGTGGGAATTGGAGGGAGAGATGAACCAAGAGAGACTATGAACTCTGAGAAACAAACTGAGTGTTTGAGAGGGGAGGGGTGTGGGGGGTTGGGTTAGCTTGGTGATGGGTATTAAGGAAGGCATGTACTGCATGGAGCACTGGGTGTTATACAGAAACAATGAATCGTGGATCACTACATGAAAAACTAAATGATGTATGGTGACTAACATAACCTAATAAAATAAAATTTAAAAATATAATTCAAATTTTAAGACAATAGTTATGCTCCTAATAACACCAGTACTACTTACTAGTAACAATAACAATAGTAACCAACATTTATATTGCTTGGCACATGTTTTTGCATATGTATTTCTTATTTTATCCCTACAAAAAACTCACATGATAGTTATTCTTTCCCCAGCTGAGTTCACAGATTAGAAAATGCAGTTCCACAGAGAGACTGTCCTTCCCATGCACCTCAAAACTTAATAAAAAGCAGGATAGATTCAAATAAAGTATTTCAAGTGCAGAATGCACTTGAGCAGAAAAAATGTTAAAATACAGAGATTAGGAGTTCAGTGATACTGCCTTCAATTTACATGTGTGTTAAGTTCATTTTAATAACTGTCCTTGGTTCTTGGTCATCTGTTTGCAATGCAAATTGAAATCTTGTGCTCAGTTCTAGCAATGTTAGTCATTTTTTAAAGGACAACTGCTGGTTTCTGTGTTTACCTGTGAATCTATAATTTCTAAAATTCTATAATAAGATCATTAGCTTGTTGAGTGGACTGCAAACTAGACACTCATGGAATATAAAGTGATTCAAGAGCTCGGACTTCTTACTTAGAGGATGACAAGCCATATATTGAATTCACATTTATCAGCAGGAAATCTGAAGATGTTGAGCATAGTTCTTTTTTCCCCCTTTTATCTCTTTATAATCTAATGTATTTTTCTCCCCACAATGCATAGGCCACTATCTGCAACACATTTTTGTTTTCTACCCACAAAGTTAAAATGGAAATTTCCTTTTCCTTTTTAATGTATGCATGTATAGAGATAAACACAATATTCAAGCTGTAACAATAAGATATAATTTACATTTGAAACCCTATTAACCAATTAACATAATAAGAATCTTTTCTAGACTATTGGGTTTTTTTTCTCTTATTTTTTCATGAAACAAAAAGGATAAACCCTTGGGGAAAAGTGTATCTTCTGTGATATGATGAAAATATGACTTTGGGTAAAATCCCTTCTCCCCTTTTGACCGATTTTAGTTCATTTTTTTTTTACTTTTATTATTTCTTTGTGTGTATCCACAGTTTTGTCAAACTTATTACTCTAGAAATTTTATCAAAGAATGAGTTCAGTCAAGAAGACTCTTTAGGATACATATCTTGGTTTTTAAAAAATATACAACTCTATGAGTTGGTGTAGAAGTACAGTGATTGAAATATACTCTGACAGAGGATAAAGTAAGGGTTATTTTATAATTCACTTTTTGAGTGAGGTAAGAAGAAAAATATGGTTTGCTTTATTCTTGTGGTAACCAAATGGAAGAAGGCAATCATTTCTTCCACAAAGTCCAATTATACAAGGAGGTTGATTGGTTGATTGCTTGATTGGCATGGGAGAATGAATTATATTCCTGCCACGCGAGTCTCTGGGTGGTCCAGTCCCCCTGTCCTACAGGAGTTTTTAATCTAGTAGAGGAGTTTTCTCTCCCCCCGCCCTCGTCTCTCCCTCCCTCCCTCACACATACACCTGCGCGCGCGCGCACACACACACACACAGACAAAATACAATATGTAGTATTTGGCTAATAAAGTATAAGTAATGTACTGTTAGAGAGCAGAAGAGGAAGATACTAAATTCTAGTTGAGAGCACTGGGAAAGATTGGATCTTGAGGCATTTGAATTGATTTCCTGTACAAGAAAATACTGGGAAAGGAGAGGTATTTCAAGAAGATTAAATAAATTAGCAAAGGAGTGTAGGTAGAACTGCTTATGTTTTCAGAGACTTAGAATCCTGATGGCTTACTAGAAACAAAAGTTGCATGAGAGAAACAGATTAAAGATAAATTAGAAAAGAAAGCAGAGACCACAGCATGGAGAGTCACTGGATACCCTAGTAAAATTTGAACTGCCTCTTAGAGGTAGGTGGAAGTCCTTAATGTTTTGACAGAGTGTGTAGAATGTGGCTGAAAAAAAGATGGGAAAAAGGAGATAAGGAGGCTCTTGCAATTATCCAAGGCTGCAGTAAGAAGAGTAACCCCCAATCCTGGGCACTGGCAGTGGCATGGTAGAGACAGGTCAAATGTGAGGGAAATGGCAGAAGTATCTTAGTGATTTGAGAAACTATAGGCAATTCCAAGGTTTTCATTTGTTAATGAATCTCTGGCATAGTGGGTACAGAAAAAGGCAAGGGAATTTGGGATGGGAGACTAATGAAATGTTTCTCTGTAAATCTATCCACATCTCTCTTTCCACATAAATATAGGCACAGAGATTTAAATTTGTCTTTATTTAGCATTTAGATCATGGTGGGTAACACCTAGTCGTAAGGGTTGGAATTCTAGTTCCATGAATAACTAATCACTTTAATTCCCTTTGCTTTAGTTTCTTCACATACTAAATGAAGAAGTTATACTAGCCAGCTATCTCATAGAAATCTTGTGAAAATTAAATGAATGAATGTATGTAGAGAGCCTGCCTATCATAAGTGCTATAGAAATGTTAGCTGCTATCTATGTCTATATATCTGTATCTGCTTTTAACAAGCTATATGAATTTGAACCACAATATTATTTAACTTCTTGGGGCATCAGTTTACTAATAGATAAACCAAGTTTGTATTAGATAGTCTCTAATTTTTGTTGTTGTTGTTGTTTAACCAAACTTACTCAACACATAAATATTGAATACCTACTATGATACTGAATATATTGTAGAGGACAAAACAGAACATGCATACTGTTCATTTGGGCCTTTTGATCTGGGGTGGATGAGAATGAGGGAAAAGAAGACATGTTAAACAGATAAACACAAAATAGTAAATATAAATAAATACATAATTACTGTCTATTTTAGAAGGTAAGACAATTAAGAGGAATCTGTGAGAGAATGAGAGAATATCAGAGAGGTACCACTTAGAGGGGCTAGGTGGAGGTGGGTTTTGGCAATCAGAGAAAAATTTTCTTTGGAGATGATGTTTGATTTGAGTCAAGTGTAGTCAGCAAAGAGTGGGATAAGATGGGAATTCCAGGTAGTGGGAGCATGATGGGCACTAGAGGAATTCATCCAAGGAATGGAAATAAGGCCACGAGTCTGCAGGGCAGAGAGTAAAAGCAATGCTGTGAGATGAGATTGAGAATAAATTTAGTTGGATACTATCCAACAACATCTTGTCAGCCAAGTTCAGGGTAAGAGGGTAACTCTATTCTAAGAGTTATGAGAGTAATGGGAGCTACTGCAGAATTTCAGATTTGTGTTTTAGAGGAAGGAAAAATAATACTTTGATATAATAAACACACATTAAACATATGCAGATATCTATAGGCATATATGCCATTACCCATTAGAGCTTTTAATTTAAATTTAATTTTCTTCATGCAGTATCAAAAATCCATTAGTCTTGAACACTTGCAATTAGTTCAGTCTTTAGTATTATGGGCCATTGAAAGTTTTTTTTTTTTTTTTTCCCCATTTCAAAAAAAGGCCTTGAGATAGTAATTGTGCCAAATGAGAGCACAGTTGCACTCTCTGGTTCTATATTTCTAGCACCCCTTTCCACTCACCCCAAATAAATACAATCTAAATTAAGCCATGCAGTTTTTATGCAAATGAACCTTCAAAGCAAGTGTAATAGTTATCTCTTTTGACACTATGATAGAAATTCTAGAGTCCTAACTGTCAAGAGAGCTGTGTTTAGTTGAAAAATCCAAGTCTACCTGCTGGCTTATGTGGCCTAGCTGAATGTCTTTTATCCACACGCCCTACTTATTTTTATTTAGCACACATAAGCTGATGGCTCAAAAATTTCTCCCACCTACCCTACCCACTGTTTCTTATGGAGTGGTTAATCTGATCCAGGTGTCATCCTTGTAGGAGATATTAAATTAGTAATGGAAATCAGTTCTGCATATAATTAATTATATAGTTTTTAGCTTATCAAGTTATGTCAGGAAACAGATTTTTTTGAAGGATTACCAATGAAATCCATGTGGGTTTTCCATTCCCAGTTTAGGCTACTATGGTTAGACTCAGAATTTATTGGGATGATTCTACAAGCTTAGTAGCCATCTCTTCATGACCTTGGCTATTCTGTTCATGCACTTCAACCACTACCCACAGCCCACTACCTGAAGAAATCATTGCTGTTGTTGCCTTCAGAGTCCAAGGAAGGGATATAGAAATGAGCCAGGAAACCTTTAACTTTGAGTAATTGTGGTGCTTGAATCAGCCATGTACTTGGGTAGTTGTTTGGGATGGATTCTCAGAATGTTACCTGACTCAACTTTCTGAAAGCAGTGTTAAATATCCTGCTTACCTACTGCTACAAGTAATTCTTTAACTAATTATCTTTTCACAACTCCCAGTTGGAGATGTCCTAAAAGGGAAGTTTTTTGGTTCTCTAATGGTGGTCCCAAAATGGATGTTATGGAACTGATTATTTATTACTTTTCTTCCTAAGTCTTAATCATTGTAGCATGATAGAAGTTTGTTGTTGTTGTTGTTGCTGTTTGTTTTTTTTAGGAATGAAACATGAAAAGATTGGGAGTTTTAGAAGTCCAAGTGCATCAGATGTTCAGATTCATGGCCTTTAGTTTCATATTCCTGAAAGGGGTTGTAGTTAGCATGCCCCCCAGTCCTTCTAGGTCTGAAGCCTTCCTGGCTAGATCTTCAGAAGGCAGTGGAGCATCTGACAAAATCATCTGGAAAAGACAATTTAAGATTAACAAGTTCATTGAGAATATCTTAAAACTGCTGTTGCAGGATTGGGCAAGTTTACAAGTTTGATTTGGACAGTCTAATAGAACAATACATATTTTTAAAGAAAGACTAGTTATATTTGTTATTTGACCCTATTGTTCTATAGGGCTTCATTAAATGTCAAGCCTATGAGTCATTTATTTACTCAAAAAATTAATGAGTCCCTACTCTTTGGCAGGCATAGACAGGAAAAAAAAAAAAAATGATCCCATCCCCCAGCCCCTTTCCAATGTGCTCTTTATCCAGTTAAAGAGAAAGGATAGATGGAACAACTTATTAAAGTTAATTCCTCTGATAGGATTCTTCTATATGTATTTGAAATTATGTCCATATTTTGCTGAATAAATTTTTAATTACGACTTTCTGATCTCAACAATTCTAGAAAAATTTATTGGATTATCTATGCTTAATTTGACCTGGTGATATCCCATGTACCCAGAATCTATCTTCTAAAAATATTTTGACTGCTTCTGTTACTAAAAAGATACAGATTTTGCAGGAAGTCAACATATGTGTGTGTTAATGAGGGAGTGGTCTATTTAAAGGACCACACTAAGATGCACAGATATACATACATACTGGCACATAATTGAAGAAAGTGTAATAAAGTGTAAGCATAATAATGTGTAAGCATAGTAAAGTGTAAGTTGATTAGATAGCTCTCCTTCAGGTCCTGCCACCTTTTTGCCTTAAGTACTTGACATGCTAGTTCACCTCTCTGAGTCTGTTCCTATATATATATATATATATATATATATAT
>NW_023270374.1:10109757-10175460 GCF_011800145.1 Mirounga leonina | reverse complement strand
TATATATATATATATATATATATATATATCATGGGACTAATGATGCATCCTCACTGGGTTGTAGTAAGGACTAAATTAAGTCTACCTAGAATTGATTAGCATGGTTGATGGCACATAGTATGTGCTCAGTAAAAATATCATTGATAGTCTTCTGTCCATGGTATCAACTGGACCTAAGTTAAATTTTATTAAATAACACTACTACACTTAGGTGAAAAGACAGTATCTTCATGCATCCCCTCAAAACTTAGACCCAAAGTAATATCAGAAGATTCCAAGCATATTTCCTCTTCTAAATGGGCTATTAGTAAACATAAAAAGAAGCTGTAATAAGCATATGGTTTGGCATAGAAGAGAAGAGAGTCCAGTAAATTACTATTTTATCTTAAAACCACCATCTGGATGTTGGTACAGCAGCACTATCTCACTAATTTACATTTTCTTCTTCTAGTAGACAAGAGTATATTCAGTAAGAAAAAGAAAATCTATTGTTTTCTTTTAAAAATCCAGTTTAGAATGCTTGTCTCTGGAACCTGTCAGCTACACTTAATTTCTACTTAGATGCTGCAATAAAGAGTTTCCTCATCAATGTTCCAACAGAGCACAGAATTAATCTTTCAACATTCAGAAAAATCAAAGTCAAAATTAAAATAAAGCCTTTTATTAAATTTCTTTGTCACTACAGGTTGGAACTTAATACTGAATATGGCTTGAAACAAATGCATTTTCTTAAGATATTCAAAAGCTGAAAAGCAGTCTATTGATATAGATGTATATAGATGTGTGATACTCAGAATGGTTTAACAGGACTGATTAAAAGCCATTTTTGGAGGGCGCCTGGGTGGCTCAGTTGGTTAAGCGACTGCCTTCTGCTCAGGTCATGATCCTGGAGTCCCTGGATCGAGTCCCGCATCGGGCTCCCTGCTCGGCAGGGAGTCTGCTTCTCCCTCTCCCACTCCCCGTTTGTGTTCCCTCTCTCGCTGTGTCTTTCTCTGTCAAATAAATAAAATCTTTAAAAAATAAAAATAAAAAAAATAAAAAATAAAAGCCATTTTTGGAATAAAATAAGTTAAAATACAGTTTATTGTTGTAACAGTATAAGACACTAGATATTGTAAAAGGCCTAGATGCTGGATAACAACAGAATTTTAAATGAATTGCTAAGGTTGCTAGGAAGTAACAGAGATTCCCAGGTTTAAAAAAAAAAAAGGACTAGGATTTTAGAAAGAGGAGTGGTAAGTAAGAACTGAGGCCCAGGATGACTTGAGGACATTTTGAGGATTAATAGTTACTACAGATAATGGGAGACTAGACCTTAGCCCTGCAAAAGGGTACATTTGAATCTGAGACTCTGCATAAAGTTGGGCCCTAACAGGACTACATACACTCTTGCTGAAAGGATGCCCAGGAACAAAATCCCCCTACCAGCAAAGAGAGATACGATAAAATTTGATTAGACCCACCTCAACTCCAAATAGGAAATAAAAGTAATACTAAAAAGTAAGATTTTCTTCTGAGAATTTATAACTATTGGCTGTCCTTATGTGGGTCTGTGGTTCAAACCGTTAGCATGGAAATAAAAATGATTCCAGTTTTGGAATTACCCCCTGGCTCCTGACAGAAGTAAGTATTCCCTGGAGGAAAGCTTCCCTTGGATTCTCACTGTTCAGCCAGATATAAACTAATGATATTAAAAAAAAAATGCTAATTGAAGGGGAAAAAACCATCATAGATTGGTAAAACTAAAACAAACAGAAATCCAAACAAAAAACCCTAATGGGTTAAGCTCCTAAATGCTTTAGATTTTGAAATTATCAGATACAGACTAAGAAATAAGTATATTTGTCATTTAAACAATTAATAGGTAGAGTTTTTTAAAAGTAAGCAACTAATAGACCAGGTAGGTTATCAAAGAATAAAACAGAACTTCTTAAAATTAAAAAAAAAAAAAATACACACACACACACAAGGATGAGTTAAACTACACACTTGGTGGAAGAATAACTTACTTGAAAAATATGTTTGAAGAAATTAGCTAGAGTATAGCATAGAAAGATAAAGAGATGGAAAACATAAAGTATGAGAGATGTTAAGACTATCAGAGGATAGAGGAGTAATATCTAACATATGACTGATCAGAGTTGTAAAATACATCATAAAGAAAAAGAAAAAAAAATCCAAATCAATATCCAAAGAGTTATGGCTAAGAATTTTTCAGAATTATTGAAAGGATAGATCTTCAGATCCAGAAAGTATAATGTTTCCCAAAGGATTAAAAATAAAAAGAAATTAACAACTAGACACTTCAGCAAAGAGACAACCTTAACAGTAGCCAAAGAAAAAAGATAGATGATGTACAAAGAAATGACAATCAGATTTACAGTATATTTTTCTTTTTTTTTTTTTAAGATTTTATTTATTTATTTGAGAGAGAGAATGAGACAGAGAGAGAGAGCACGAGATGGGGGAGGGTCAGAGGGAGAAGCAGACTCCCCGCCGAGCAGGGAGCCCGATGCGGGACTCGATCCAGGGACTTCAGGATCATGACCTGAGCCGAAGGCAGTCGCTTAACCAACTGAGCCACCCAGGCGCCCCTACGGTATATTTTTCAACTGAAGCAAACTGAGCAGAATTCTTAAAAGTGCTTAGATAAAATAATTCTTAACACATACTTGTATATCCAGCAAAGTTATCTTTCAAGAGTGAGAGTAAAATAATACAATTTCAGATGAACAAAACTGAGTAAGTTTATAATTGATAGGTTCTTCCTAATATAGCATGTGCTTCAGGGGAAAAAATAATTAAAATAAATCTCAGCAAGAAGGCACATAATCCAAGAAAATTTAGTGATAGAAAAAAGAGAGCGAGAGAGACATTAAGAAGTCTAAATAGACAACATGACTGTATAAAATATTATCTTATATGTGACACTGAGCAAGATAGAACAAATAAACCAAAAAAAAAAAAAAAAGCTGGTAAACTGGAAGATAGATAATAAGAAGTAAAGCATTCTAAAGGCTTTGTATTATTTAGGCAGAAGTTAAAATAATCTATAAAGTTTAACTAACACTGAAAGGATAGAATAGATTTTTAGAGGCAGGGTATTCAATACATCCAAAAGAAAGGCATAGATTTGTTTTGTTGTTAAATATTTTGAATATCACTTTGGATTTTATCTACACATACATTATTATCTTAAGGGAGAGGAATCATTTAAAGCATAACAATATGATACATTTTGGAACTTTTAAGTTTTCTTGTAAATTACATAATTAATTTGGGTAAACTGGGTAATTCAAAATTCCATGAAAGGAATACTTCTAGGATCTTATGATATATCTGAAAAAGAGGAAAAACAAAGTGGTTTGACCTGTTTTGAATAACAGGAGGGTAAGGAAAGTAATAAAACAATGGAACAAAGGAGGGACTATGGTAAAACGGAGATTTATCTGCTAAAAAAATAAAAAGGAAAGAAAGAAAGAGGGAAAGGGAGAAAGAGAAAATAAAATGTAAAGAAAGCACATATGATAAAAATAAATTTAGCTATTTAGTTATCACAATAAGTGTAAAAAGACTAACTTCTTAAATTAAAATACAGAGATTATAGATTGGATGATTTAAGAAAAGAAAATATAGCAAAGTTATACACAATTTACAAGAGAAAAAAGATACTTATAGAAAGGTATGATGCTACAAAACAATCAAAATATAAATCAAAGACAGATATGACTGTAAAGAGAAACTTTTAAATCTATGATGTTATTAGGAGATTTAGAAATAACATTCTCACTAATTGAAAGGTAAATTTTTTTTTTTAAGATTTTATTTATTTATTTGACAGAGACAGAGACAGCAAGAGCAGGAACACAAGCAGGGGGAGTGGGAAAGGGAGAAGCAGGCTTCCTGCCGAGCAGGGACCCCGATGTGGGACTTGATCCCAGGACTCTGGGATCATGACCTGAGCTGAAGGCAGCCGCTTAACAACTGAGCCACCCAGGCACCCCAATTGAAAGGTAAATCTAATAAAAAATTATAAGGCTTGAATAATACAATTAACAAGCTTGTAATGTACATATGTAAAAACTTGATCTTCAAAATTAGAAAGTAATTATTTTCTAATAGTAAATGAACATCTAGTCCAACGGTCAGCAAATATGACCTATGGGTCAAATCAAGCCCACAGCCTACTTGGGTATGACCCTCAAATTAAGAACATTTTTTTACATTTTTAATGGGTTATAAAAGTTTCAAAAAGAAAAGAAAAAGAATATGTGACAGAGACCATATGTGGTCCACAAAGCTTCAAGTATTTACTATTTGGCCCTTTATAGAAGGTACCTGACCTGTGTTGTGGCCATAGAGAAAAAGCCAAATATATTTCATAGCAATCATCATTCAACAAATATTTTTCAACAGCTACTGTGTGATGGGCACTAATCTAGGCACTGGGGAAAACAGTAAACAAAACAAACAAAATCCCTTCTCCTTAGGGTATTTGCATTTCAGTTAGGATGATGGACAAGAAATAAGGTAAGTAAATAAAATGCACAATGTGTTTGATGGTGATTAGTGGTTAGAAGAAAAAAAAAAACAGGGAAAATAACAGTTATTGTTTTGGAAAATTAAATACTCAAAGTACACAATTTATGGATCAAAGGAGAAATGATAATGAACATTTTCAAATTCATGGAACTGAATTATAATAAAGTCAGGAAATTTCAAAATTCATAAGGTCAGGTTAAGGGGGGATGTTAAGTTTTACATTTTATATTAGAAAAAATAAAGATTGAATATAAATGAGCTATAAGAATAACAAGTTGCAAAAACAGTATCAGGAAAACACAAATATACTAGAAGGAAGGAGTAGAAATAAGGAGTAGAAATTCATGAAAGTATAGCAAATAAACTATACAGAAAATTGTAGAAACCATAATTCTAAGAAAGTCTATTTATTTAGAGATATTAATGAAATATCTGCTGAGAATGATCAAGAAATATATATTAGTAATGAAAATTAAAGTATTATAAATAAAAAAGGAACACAAAAACATTTCACATATAAAGATAAAAACAACTTTGAATGCCTAGAAAAATGTAACATCAATTGTGACTCAATATTGTTGTATCTGAATAGTCTTATAACCATAAAATAAATTCATTTAGTACTAATAAAATTTTTCCTAAATAAAAAAAACAAACAGACTACAATAGATTTATAGGTAAAGTCCACCAAACTTTCAAGGATCATTACAATATCATTTTACAAAACCCTTCCAAAGTATTTAAAAAATACACATTTCACAACTTTTGTGAAGAGGCCAGTGTAATCTTCATGCCCAAACACAACAAAGTGCAACAAATGAAAAGTACACGTTCAAGAATTAAAGTAATAGGCCCAAACTGGAAACAATCCAAATGTCTATCAACTGGTAAATGCAGTGAAGAGGAACAAACTAATGGAAATATGCTACCATGTGGATGAACCTCAAGAACATTATGCTAAATGGAAAAAGCTAAATGCAAAAGACTACGTGTTACACGATTCCATTTATTTGAAGTGTCCATAAAAGGCAAATCCAAAGCAGCATAGTGGTTGCTTGAATGTGACTAATAGGGATTGGCAAATGGCACAAAGGATCTTTTTGGGGTGACAGAAATGTTCCAAAAAAGATTGGTTGCACAACTCTGTAAATTTACTAGAAAGCACTGAACTATTTCTCTTAACAGTGTCCTTTTAACCATCATAGCTATATCTGCATTTATAAAAATCCATAATCCTTGTTTAGTGCTTGCTTTTTAATGTTGGAATTTAAGATAACCTTGTGTTCTGCGAGGCATTGTTGAGTGGAGTGGTCTGGTTCCAGAAAACATTGTATTCTTCTTCTTCCTCATTCTTTTCATTTATACATCCCAGAAGAGATCTGGAGAAAATCAGAGTTAGAGGTTTACATTTATCTTTAAAAACCTACCAGGAAAAATATACTTTTTCAAATTGTTCTTCAGAGGACTTTTCTGCCCTCATTATCTGACTATAATTGTATTATATTTTATGAAATTCTGTATCAAAGGTCAGAATATACTATTTAGGCATGAAATGATTCCCAATTCTTTGTGGAATAAAATTTCAAAGTGCAAAAAATAGGATGCATTCAATTTCTCCTCGTGACTCCATATAATCCATTCCTTCCATACAAAAACACTGGTCCCAAGAACTTGGTGTTCTTTATATCATCAGCAGAGGTGTTGAAGTAACAAGAATGTAATAGGAACTGAAATTCATATCACAAATACTAGAGTGTAATCTTCTTGAGAAGAGGGTCATCTTTATCTTTGTAGAGACCATGATATTTGGAAAAGCATACACTAACAATATGTAGAATTAGGTGTAAAATAAAAGGTTTTTTCCCTTAAGCTCACACATCTCCCAATCATAAAACAAACCAAAACTGGGTTTCACTAAATAAACACATAATAAATACCATGACTAGGTAAGGCAGTATTAAAAGTCCATAATTCTTACAGAAGCCAACACAAACATGGGAGATACAGGAGTGGTTATTTTGCTGGTAGCAAAGTGCCTTGCTTGAAGTCTGCAGGGACTCAGGAACAACATTCTAAATTGGCAACATAGGGTGGAATGGTCACAGGGCCAGACATCAAGAGACTCTGGACAGTCCTGGTCCTGGAGCTGGCACTGGCTAGCTGTGACCTTGGGCAAGTCACTTCCCTTCTCTGGGCCTCCTGGTTTCAATATGTATAAACTGAGGTGATCTATGGTCCTCCTTAGGAAGACCTAATCTTCCTTTGCTGCCAAAAGTTGGCCAACACATCTGCTAATGACCTCTTTTTTTCTCTACCTGTGTGTGTGTGCATGTGTGTGCATTTTGACATATATTATTTCCATGATTTAAAAACTCAGGAAGATGGAATCAAAAGCGGGGATTTGCATTTTTGTACACCAACAGTCACAGCAACATTACTCACAATAGGAAAAAGGTGGGAATAACAGAAATGTCCATTAAGAGAATGGATAAAATGTGATTAAAGTGTGATACACACACACACGCACACACACATGATAGAATATTATTCAACCATAAAAAAGAATGTAATTCTGATACATGCTACAACATGGATGAACCTTGAAAACATGCTTAGTGAAATAAGCCAGAAGGACAAATATTTTATTATTCCATTTATATGAGGTACCTAGAATTCAAATTCATAGAGACAGAAGGTAGAATAGTGGTTACCAGGGGCTAGAGTGAGAAGATAATGGCGAGTTATCATTTATGGGTATGGAGTTTCAGTTTGGGAAGATGGAAAAGCTAGACATAGATAGTGGTGATCAATGCACAACAACATGTATATATTTAATGCCACTAAGCTGTACACTTAGAAATGATTAAAATGGTAAATTTTATGTATATTTTGCCATAATTTAAAAAACAATCTCAGGAAGATAGAACACAAGTATCTTGTTTCATACTAAAAATGCATTATATTTCTCTTTCCCCAACTTCTTCAAGAATAAAAACTCTTTGGCATAACATCACATGGAGGGAGAGGGAAGTGTGTGTGGGACCATTTCTTGAGTGACTCAAGTGAAAGTAAATAGGGAACTTTTTGGTAAACTGAAAGTAAGCTAGCTATTTTCAATTTTTATTCTTATTGTTTTTTTTTCCCCTAGCCCCTGAGATGTTAGCATTCATTGACATATCCATGTTCTTTATTAAGGGGTCAATATTTTTCTTAAAAGAAGTACCAGCCACTATGAGAGTAAAAGACACTAACATTGCAGAGAATTGAAGGTGTTAACATACTTCTGCAGTGGCCCACTTACTCCAGAGGCATTTAAGCAAGAAAATGGTCTTGTTTTGTCTAAGGGGAAGAAATGAGTTGTGTTTATACAATGATGGCTGGTCTAGTTTTAGTTGTATGTCACGTTGAAGCAAATCCGTCCTCTTACTCCTATGTACCATGAACAAAATTACAAGATACATTATTGATAATAGATGCAAAATACCTGAAAGCTTTTTTATCTGGTGGGACCACTTCCCTTAGAGAAATTTCTGGCCCCTTAGTCAAGAACATGGGTGTGTCATTGAACTTTGTTTTTTATTCATTGCTTTCTTATTTTTCTCTGTTGGCTTTGCTACCACTGTATATTAGTTAGGTTACTTATAACCATCAACATCATAATCTTCTTTGCTGAAATACTGAGGTAAATATCAAAATACCTGTGTCTTAATTTTATGCTTTTCCTGCCCAATGAAAGCAACATGCAGAATGCAGCCATGTTGCTTTACAAATCAGGTGGTAGTTAAAAGCTATTGGTATTACCAGAATTACAGTTAATATTAATTAATACAATTAATATTCTTGTAATTTATCTAAAATTCAATCTATCCTCTAAGTTAGCTTACTAAATTATAACCTAGTCATATACATTTTTTGTATAGATAAATTCTTAAACTGAAGATAAAGTGGAAATTTCCCTTCTTTAGGATATTACCACATGTATCATTCAGAGTTAAACCAGGAAAGGAAAACCTCATGAGTATTAAGGATTAGAGATTTCTTATAGGTCCAAAAAGTCATATAATATTTGGAAAAGTAGAAATCAAAAGGTAGAATAGGAAGATCAAAGAGGCCACTACCCAGCCTCCAAAGCCCTGGAACTAGTGGACAGATAGGAGTCTACAAAGGACACATGGGAAGTTAAGTAGGACCAGCTTCTGTAAGGAATTTGCAGAGAGGAACTGGTACATCCGTGCCTGATGGTGGCCTGGTGGACCTGTTGGTCAGTGGAGCTAGATGCTTGGAAGAAGAGCTGGCCATGGGGCAGGGAGAATGAGGGCATGCTGGATTCTCTTCACCTCTAGCCATGACCATGACAAAAGGGAGAAAATCACCAGTTCACCTTCAAAGCACCCATAGCTTCCTCTTCTGGCCAACTTGGACTAGAGCCATGTGGGGAAGGGGATTCAGTAAACACAATTCCAGCTTAACCATGTTGACACAAAGAAGATTCTTTTTAGTTGTCACAAGGCAAGATTTTTTAAAATTAGCAAAGGCTTTTTAGCTTCCCCAGGGAAAAGGTGATGTGGAGTTTATAAAACATTAAGTCTCTCAGGAGTAACACAAGCTGAATACCTTGCTGCCAACCAGCTCCTGGCTGCTCTGGCTTAGTGGGAGAGGGCAGGGCTTGGTTAGGCAACAGCAGTTGGCCTGGGTGAAATATTTGCTCAGTAGGGCAGTGCTCCAGTTATCACCTAAGACCATGGGAGATGCCAGAGACTCTAAGGTGAAGTCAAAGCAGGGCCCTGAGATGGGAGCCAGGGAGAGGAGGAGAGCTAAGAAAAGTCCCTTGGGGTCTGGGTAGAGGAGGATCCTAAATATGTTCTCCCACACCATATGGCTCTGAGGTTTGTTTTTATGGGCAACACTAGACTCTGGCCTAATTCTTTATCCTCATCATTCCACACCCTTCCTCCCTAACTCTCTCCATCTCCTCCTCCATTAATCCCTCCATCAGGCTCCCTTCATCTTTCTCTCTACGTCCCCTCCTTTTCTTCCCCTTCATCACTCTCCCTTCATCTCCCACCTTCCGTCTCTCTCCTTCCTTCTCTTTCTTCTACCATATTCTTGTTATTCTGGCCAACAAAGATTCAATAAGTTTTTTGTAGCATTAGGATCATCACACATTGCTTCCTATCCTTAAAAAAAACCTCAACACCTACTTTCTTCAACTCCCACCTCCCACTCAACCTGTCTCTGCCTGTCTATTTCTCTTTCTCACTCAAGACTAATTCCTCCTACTTCAGGTCTCAGCTAAAAGTCACCTCTCCAGAGAGACTTTCTCTGAAACCACTTAATGAAATATGTACCTCTTTTTATTCCATAATTCTCTATTACTACATTTTTTTCATGTCTCTCATGGCACTACTGCAATTTAACATTATATATTTATGTTTTGTGGCTTGTTTATCCCACACACTGAACTGTAAGCTCCCTGAGGACTGGGCCACATCCCTTTATTATATACCCATGTGTACCCAGCAGTTAGCTTGCGGCCTGGCACATAGAAGGGTACTTATTAAATGTTTCTTTAATGAATTAATAACAAATAAATGAATGAACACAGTCAGATTTTAAAGCTGTCCAGAAAGGAAATCTTAAATAAGACTATTTGAATTAAAAATGTTTTTCCTAAAATACATAATTTGAATATGATACCTCTTGTGATTTTTTAGATCAATTGTAGGAGACAGGGAAGCATTCATAAGTTAGTGCAAAGCTTCTGTGGGACAGGTACTGTTATAGGGATCCCAAAATGAGGACAACACTGGAGGCAGAGGCAAAAGAAGAAAACCTATAAATCCTGTAGCCTCATTTAGGGAACTGCAGTGGAAAAGAATGGACTCTGATGTGGGTCAGTTGAAAGTTAGAAGTCTGGGAACAGGGCAACGCAAATTGAGGAAGGAATACTGAGGTTTAACAATGAGAGAGATTTCAACTCACCTTTACAAAATTGGTAAATCTTGACATCATGCTTCTCTTGAAAAGAATTAGAATATTGACTACTTAAGGGAAGATTATAGATTATTTATTAGCAATCTACCAATATAGCCACTACCAAAATGAAAATTGCAATTAATTGGGGAGTGTTGCAGTGTATATGTTTTATTTTTTTTTTGTAGTTTTTAATTTTATTATATTGTTAGTCACCATACATCATTAGTTTTTGATGTAGTGATCCATGATCCATTGTTTTCGTATAACACCCAGTGATCCATGCAGTACGTGCCCTCCTTAATACCCATCACTGGGCTAACCAATCCCCCCTCCCCTCTCCCCTCTAGAACCCTGTTTGTTTCTCAGGTCCATAGTCTCTCATGGTTCATCTCTCCCTCCAATTCCCCCCGCCCATTTTTCCCTTCCTTCTCCTAATGTCCTCCATGTTATTCCTTATGTTCCACAAATAAGTGAAACCATATGATAATTGACTTTCTCTGCTTGACTTATTTCGCTTAGCATAACCTCCTCCAGTCCTATCCATGTTGATGTAAAAGTTGGGTATTCATCTTTTCTGATGGCTGAGTAATATTCCATTGTATATATGGACCACATCTTCTTTATCCATTCATCTGTTGAAGGGCATCTTGGTTCTTTCCACAGTTTGGCTATTGCGGACATTGTTGCTATGAACATTGGGGTGCATATGGCCCTTCTTTTCACTACATCTGTGTCTTTGGGGTAAATACCCAGGAGTGCAATTGCTGGGTCATAGGGTAGCTCTGTTTTTAAATTTTTGAGGAACCTCCACACTGTTTTCCAAAGTGGCTGTACCAACTTGCATTCCCACCAACAGTGTAAGAGGGGTCCCCTTTCTCCACAACCTCTCCAACATTTGTTGTTTCTTTCCCTGTCCATTTTTGCCATTCTAACTGGTGTAAGGTGGTATCTCAGTGTGGTTTTGATTTGGATTTCCCTGATGGCTAATGATGATGAACATTTTTTCATATGTCTGTTAGCCATTTGTATGTCTTCTTCAGAGAAGTGTCTTTTCATCTCTTCTGCCCACTTTTTGACTTGATTATTTGTTTTTTGGGTGTTGAGTTTGAGAAGTTCTTTATAGATTTTGGATACCAGCCCTTTATCTGTAGTGTCATTTGCAAATATCTTCTCACATTCTGTGGGTTGCCTCTTTGTTTTGTTGACTGTTCCCTTTGCTGTGCAGAAGCTTTTTATCTTGATGAAGTCCCAAAAGTTCATTTTTGCTTTTGTTTCACTAGCTTTTGGAGATGTACTTGAAAGAAGTTGCTGTGGCCAATGTCAAAGAGATTACTGCCTATGTTCTCCTCTAGCATTTTGATGGATTCCTGTCTCACATTGAGGTCTTTCATCCACTTTGAGTTTATCTTTTGAGTGGTGTTAGAGAATGGTCAAGTTTCATTCTTCTGCATGTGGCTGTCCAATTTTCCCAGCACCATTTATTGAAGAGACTGTCTTTTTTCCATTGCACGTTTTTTCCTGCTTTGTCAAAGACTATTTGACCATAGAGTTGAGGGTCCATATCTGGGTTCTCTATTCTGTTCCATAGGTCTGTATGTCTGTTTTTGTGCCAGTACCATGCTGTCTTGGTGATCACAGCTTTGTAATAGAGCTTGAAATTGGGCAACGTGATGCCCCCAGCTTTGTTTTTCTTTTTCAACATCTCCTTGGTGATTCGGGGTCTTTTCTGATTCCATACAAATTTTAGGATTGTTTGTTCCAGCACTTTGAAAAATGTCATTGGAATTTTGATCGGGATGGCATTGAAGGTATAGATTGCTCTGGGTAGCATAGACATTTTAACAATGTTTATTCTTCCAATCCATGAGCATGGAATATTTTTCCATCTTTTTGTGTCTTCTTCAATTTCTTTCATGAGTGTTTTGTAGTTCCTAGAGTATAGATCCTTTACCTCTTTGGTTAGGTTTATTCCGAGGTATCTTATGGTTTTTGATGCTATTGTAAATGGAATAATTTCTTTAATTTCTCTTCTACAGTTGTGTTGTTAGTGTATAAGAAAGCAACTGATTTCTGTGCATTGATTTTGTATCCTGCCACATTACTGAATTGCTGGATGAGTTCTAGTAATTTGGGGGTGGAGTCTTTTGGGTTTTCCACATAAAGTATCATGTCGTCTGCAAAAAGAGAGAGTTTGACTTCTTCTTTGCCAATTTGAATACATTTTATTTCTTTTTGTTGTCTGATTGCTGTTGCTAGGACTTCTAGTACTATGTTGAACAACAGTGGTGAGAGTGGGCACCCTTGACGTGTTCCTGATCTTAAGGGAAAGGCTCTCAGGTTTTCCCCATTGAGGATGATATTCGCTGTGGGTTTTTCATAGATGGATTTTATGAGCTTGAGGAATGTTCCCTCTATCCCTATACTCTGGAGAGTTTAATCAGGAAAGGATGTTGTAGTTTGTCAGATGCTTTTTCTGTATCAATTGAGAGGACCATATGGTTCTTCTCACTCCTCTTATTAATGTGTTCTATTACATTGATTGATTTGCGAATGTTGAACCACCCTTGCATCCCGGGGATAAATCCCACTTGGTCGTGGTGGATGATCCTTTTAATGTATTGTTGGATCCTACTAGCTAGGATTTTGTTGAGGATTTTGGAATCCATATTCATCAGGGATATCGGTCTGAAATTATCCTTTTTGATGGGGTCTTTGCCTGGTTTGGGGATTAAGGTAATGCTGGCCTCATAGAATGAATTTGGAAGTTTTCCTTCTGTTTCTATTTTTTGAAACAGCTTCAGTAGAATAGGTATTATTTCTTCTTTGAATGTTTGGTAGAATTTCCCAGGGAATCCATCAGGCCCTGGACTCTTGTTTTTTTGGGAGGTTTTTGATCACTGCTTCAATCTCGTTACTGGTTATTGGCCTATACAGGTTGTCAATTTCTTCCTGTTTCAGTCTTAGCAGCTTATAGGTTTCCAGGAGGGCCTCCATTTCATCCAGATTGCTCAGTTTATTGGCATATAGTTGTTGATAATAATTTCTAATAATTGTTTCTATTTCCTTGGTGTTAGTCATGATCTCTCCCCTTTCATTCATAATTTTATTAATTTGGGTCCTTTCTCTCTTCTTTTGGATAAGTCTAGCCAGTGGTTTATCAATCTTATTAATTCTTTCAAAGAACCAACTTCTAGTTTCATTGATCTGATCTACTGTGTTTCTGGTTTCTTATTCATTGATTTCTGCTCTAATTTTAATTATTTCTCTTCTAATGCGTGGCTTAGGCGTCGTTTGTTGCTTTTTCTCTAGTTCTTTAAGGTGTAGAGTTAGTTGGTGAATTCGGGATTTTTCTATTTTTTTTGAGGGAGGCTTGGATGGCTATGTATTTCCCCCTTAGGACCGCCTTTGCAGTATCCCATAGGTTTTGGACTGATGTGTTTTCGTTCTCATTGATTTCCATGAATTGTTTAAGTTCTTCTTTGATTTCTTGGTTGACCCAAACATTCTTGAGCAGAGTGGTCTTTAGCTTCCAAGTGTTTGAATTTCTGCCAAATTTTTCTTGTGATTGAGTTCCAGTTTTAGAGCATTGTGGTCTGAGAATATGCAGGGAATAATCTCAATCCTTTGGTATTGGTTGAGACCTGACTTGTGACCCAGTATATGGTCTATTCTGGAGAAAGTTCCACATGCACTCGAGAAGAATGAGTATTCTGTTGTTTTAGGGTGGAATGTTCTGTAAATATCTATGAGGTCCGTCTGGTCCAATCTATCATTCAAAGCTCTTGTTTCCTTGTTGGTTTTCTGTTTAGATGATCTGTCCATTGCTGAGAGTGGAGTATTGAGGTCTCCTACAATTAACGTGTTGTTATCAATATGACTCTTTATTTTGGTTAACAGTTGGCTTATGTAGATGGCTGCTCCCATGTTGGGGGCATAGATATTTGCAATTGTTAGATCTTCTTGTTGGATAGACCCTTTAAGAATGATACAGTGTGCTTCTGTATCTCTTATTACAGACTTTAGTTTAAAATCTAATTTGTCTGATATAAGAATTGCTACCCCAGCTTTCTTTTGAGGTCCGCTGGCATGGAAGATAGATCTCCATCCCTTCACTTTCAGTCTGGATGTATCTCTAGGTTCAAAATGAGTCTCTTGTAGACAGCATATGGATGGGTCCTGTCTTTTTATCCAATCTGCAACCCTGTGCTGTTTTATGGGAGTGTTTAGGCCATTCACGTTGAGTGATTATTGAAAGATATAAATTAATTGTCATCATGTTGCCTGTGAAGACGTTGTTTTTATAGATTGTCCCTGTAAATATCTCTTGTAGATCACTCTTGGGGTCTTTCTCCTTTTATAGAACTCCCCCTTAATATTTCTTGCAGTGCCGGCTTAGTGGTCACATATTCTTTCAACTTCTGCCGGTTGTGGAAGCTCTGCATCTCTCCATCCATTCTAAATGAAAGCCTTGCTGGATAAAGTATTCTTGGCTGCATGTTCTTCTCATTTAGTACTCTGAATATGTCTTGCCAAGCCTTTCTGGCTTGCCAGGTCTCTGTGGATAGGTCTGACGTTATTCTGATATTCCTCCCTCTGTAGGTAAGGAATCTCTTCCCCCTAACTGCCCTTAAGATGGTTTCCTTGGTTCTAAGATTTGCAAGTTTTACTATTACATGCCGGGGGGTTGGCCTGTTTTCCTTGATCTTAGGAGGGGTCCTCTCTGCCTCTAGGACTCGAATGTTTGTTTCATTCCCCAGATTAGGGAAGTTCTCAGCTACGATTTGCTCAAATACATCTTCTAGCCCTCTCTCTCTCTCCACTCCCTCCGGGATTCCAATTATTCTGACATGGAAACGCCTCATGGTGTCACCTTATTTCTCTGATTCTATTTTCATGGATTCTGAGTTGTTTTTCCCTGGCCTCCTCTTTTCCCTTTTTATCTATTATATTGTATTCCAGATCACTTATTCTCTCTTCTGTCTCAGTTACCCTAGCTGTTAGATTATCTAGATTGGATTGGATCTCATTGATAGCATTTCTAAGTTCTGCCAATTCACCTTTTATTTCTGCCCTTAGAGACTCTATGTTGCCATTAATTGATTTCTCCATTCTAGCCATTGTCTTCACAATTGCTAGCCTGAATTCCATCTCTGACATCTTGGTTATGTCTGCATCCATTTATAAATCTGCAGCATAAGTCATAATCTCTGAGTCTTTTCTGTTTTGGGGGCTCCTCCTCCTAGTCATTCTGTTGATGGGTGTTTGAGGGAATGTATAGAGTTGAAATTATTGACCAGAACCCAAGCAAGATGCACCTGTTTTCTTGGGACCTTAGGGTTGCTGGCCTCTTGTTTTCCCAGCCTGTCTTCTGCAGGAGGGGCCTGCCGCGCTGTTACTCAGGCAACCCTGTTTGGGCGGAGTTGCCCTGCACCCCTGTGGCGGGGGATGGGCTCCGTGTGAATCAGTCTTTGGGGCTTTTGTTCTCTGGCGCCTTTCCCTGGCGGCTTTCCGCGTCTCTTCCGCGAGTCAGAGCAGAAGAGACCATTTCCAACCCTCTGCCTCAGAGCAGAGAGACCTCAGTCTGTTCTTCACTGGGCTCTCCAGGCCACACCGTCTCCATTTCTGTCTGTGCTGCTCTAAACTGCAGCATCCTGGGTTGTATGCCCCTCTGCAGCGCTCCCAGTCCTGCCTCCACGTCGGGGCACGTCTCTGCCCTTTGTGCTTCTAAAACCGCCAGCTGCTCCCAATTCACGCGCGCGTGACTCGGCCGCTTGGGGTTTCCACCCCCGGGGGTTGCAGTTCACCAGCGCGACCCCGGCGCACCGGGTTTCCCTCTCGGAGGCTGCAGGTCGCGTGCACGTGACCATCGCTCCGGTTTCTGTGGGCGGGGGGGGGGGGCTGTAGTTCGCATGTGCGCGACCCCGCCAGTCTGGTTTTCCATCCCGGGGGCTGCCCTAAAGTTCTTTCCCGACACTACCGGTCTGTGAGTCTGTGCCCGGTCCACAGCGCGCGAGGCTGTCACTCACCGGTGGTGTAGGATCCCCACATCCAGGCACCCTCCCGCCACCGTTTATCCTCCGATATCTGCCCACAGGATCACGGCTCTCCTCTTCATACCTCAAAACCAACTGCCTGAGATATTCTGTTTGTAGAGATCCAGATTTTCTTACATCTCAGGCTGGTTTCGTGGGTGCTCAGAGTGGTCTGGTAGTTATCCAGCTCAATTCCGGGGACCAGTTGAAATAGGGTCCCCTACTCCTCCGCCATCTTTCCCCTCCCACTAGTGTATATGTTTTAAAGCAATTTACTGATATTTTTACTAATTCATAAAAGAAAATGCTCAAAATATTTCATGCATGTTATGAATAAGCTAACCTTAGTATTTCAGTGACATGAAAAACATTCAAAATGAACAGAAACTTCTTCTAAAAATCTTATTTTAAAATATATATGCATATATAAACTGAAAAATCTTTTATATGTATGTGTGAATCTTTTTTATTTTACTTTTTGAGAGACTTTAAAAATTATCAAATTTTGGGGTGCCTGGGTGGCTCAGTCAGTTAAGCATCTGCCTTCATCTCAGGTAAAGATCTCAGCGTCCTGGCATTGAGCCCCACGTCAGGCTCCCGACTCAGAAGGGAGTCTACTTCTTCCTCTCCCTCGACCCCCCACTCCTGCTCGTGTGCACACTCTCTCTCTTTCAAATAAATGAATAAAATCTTTAAAAAAATTATCAAATTTTAAACAATAATAAATCTATGAAAATTAGGTTAATCTTAGACTCAAAGAAATCATCCATTGCCATAAAACGTGATTTCATCACACATATAATTCATTTTGTGTATTTATTTTAAATAGTCTATTATAGGTTTAGATTATGATTTCTTGAAAATACTTTTTTTGGTTTTTCCTCAAATGAAGACATGAGAACTTTCTCTGTATATGTTTGCTAAACAAACTTACATAGTTAAAGGGAAGCTGTCCAAAATGGCCTATTTCAGGCCAAGGCAGCACATTCACTGTAAGATCAAAGAAAAAAGATTCTTTTTTTCTCTGCTTCTAATTGGGAGTGGACAGTTTTCTTACCCACATTGGCAAATCCAGAAAAGGTCTTATTGTAGAAAAAGATAACTCAATATTTGAATGTCAATGCAAAGAACTTTATCTCATTGCTTTTGTCCCATGCAGCATAGAGAATCCATTCCATTAAGGAGAATTCTGAAAATTGGCTGAAATTCAAGCTGTATTTTAATTCAACTTTTTGGCAGATGGCATTAAAAGGAAGTCAAGGGTCATAGCTTAATAATTGGGTATAAATACAGTCAATGCAGTTGGCCTCAGCTTCAGTCATGCAGAACCAATTTTTAGCTTGATGATATCACAGCTGCATATTTTTAATTGAAACACTCATAAGGAGTCCTAATGTAATCTGAGTATTACTCTATTTTTCTCCCTCATAAACTCATGGTATCGGTTAATGGTGTTCAATGAAATATTGCATCATTGACTTTATTTTTCTTACCTACATGTTCTCTGAAGCATAAAGTTTGGGATAAAATGTTTTGTCCCTTGATTAAAAAATGGCAATGGCTCTATTCTCTAAGCTTCTAATCAGTAAGAGATGCTTATTTTATAAGTCTAATCCTGAATACAACATAATTTATGGCTGAAAATTTACTTCATTGCTAAAACAAAAAATATACATATACACACACAAATCTTTTAAATCATAATTCTCTTAATTCTCACTCTGCATTTAAATGGTGTAATTTTGGACTAAGTAGATTATTATATAAAATGAAAAATTTTTATCTTTGTTACACTCAAGTGCAATGCCTCATTTTAAACAATATAAAAATCCTTGACTATATGGTCCATTCATATCTATTCTTTCTTCCATTTGTTACAAAATATTACTTGTAGCCTTTATAATGTAGAAGGATTTTAATTAAGATGAGAACGCAACGCAGATTTTTTTTAAAGTAAAACATATAGGCATAAAAGACACTCATTGGAAACTTTTAAAATGAATATAGGAACCATGGATAATCATTCTGCCATACAAGTTTCTTGTATAATTATACTACTTAAAATGTTTAATTGCTGAATGCTAAAAGGCAGACTTAGCCATATAGACTTAGCTATTGGAAAATTGATTAAACCTAAAATCAACATGAACCTGCAGTTTGGGGGCTGAAATAACAAAGAATTTGGAGTGAAAATTCAAGCAAAGAGATATTACAGTAATTTATGATAGGAGTTTTCTTTTTTTTTTTTTATATTGTTTGAATTTGGGGGGCTACTAGATTGTTTTAGAAGGTTAAATCTATACTGGTCCATGCATACTTCTTGCCACTCTCCTTGCCTTTTGGGGATGGAGTGGAGAAGGTAAGGTAAAGATTGTCAGTCTGTATGCATTTGTTTTAAACCTCTGTACCCTTACTTTCCAAATTGAAAAATACAAATCTGCCAGTCTGGTAAAGCATGTCAGAGCTGCTGCCGAAAACTCGTCATTTACTCATTCATCCCCACTGAATCTAAATTTATTTTAGATCCTATCCTGACAGGAAGTTTGAGACTGAACTTTGCATTTTTCTGTGTTCACAGTCATCTGCCTCCCTGTATGTTGAGGGTTTCACTAATGAATGTGACATTTGCTGGTAAATAAATAAATAATCCACCTCTATAACTATTTTCTTGTTCTAGAAAGACAGAATGAACAGAACCAATAGCACAAGCAAACATTTTTTTTTTTCTCCTCCTCTTGTTTGGTCCTACTTCTTCAACTCAATTACTTTAATAAAGAAAATGAAAGTAAAAACTACCATGGAATAAATCGAGGTCATGGCAATTATTTAAGAAAATAAAAATTAAAGATAGAATTGTGGTCTTCTGCAGCTGGCCCACCCTCGCAGCTCATCATATCCTGGTATAATGAGAAAGGTAGGCATGCATCTTTCCTGCAATGAACTGCAAGTGAGAGCAGGGAGCTTTGGTTTGCATACTGCACTGGAGATGTGGGAATCCTATGTGGGCGCAGTAGTCAGAATGCCAGCACATAATTCCATCTAGCGTAAGAAGCACGTGCGAGTGAATGTACTCCCTCAGGTAACTTGACAAACCCAAGCAGGGGTTGTGACTCAGGCAAGGCAGCATCCAGCCATTGAATGATATCATCAGCTTTCCAGTTCTTTCTTTCTGTCCTTCTCTTGACATTGCTTCTTCGTGAGAACTGTCTCAAGCAAGTGCTTCGCCCCTACCTGTCTCTTCCAAACCAGCTTAAAGTTACCTCGGTAATGGCTCCCATTCTGTAAATGCTTCCTATGAGCTTTGCATTCTTTTACACATTTTATAAGCATTATGTCATTTGATCCTTACAACCATTCTGTGAGGTCATGTCCCATTTGCCCAAAGTCACAAATCATAAGGAATACAACTGGATTTGATGAGCCAATTTGAATCTAGCATCCATGCATATAATATCTACTCAAATTTGCTATACTAGTGCTTGAGTTCTCAGGAAGAGGAAGTTGCTTTCTGTCTTATGACATCCATGTCAATCCTGAAAATGTGCTTTGAGCTGTACTTGAGTTCCTTGAACCAAATTCTGTGTTCCAGGTAGAGCCAGCTTGTGTCCTATACCTCCCCCCATAGTAGAGTAACCGGGACCACATATTTACCCATAGCAGTTGGGGAGGGGCAGGTTCAAATGGGCAATGTGCATGGCAGAATAAAGTTATAAATGACTACCACAGCAACACAGGCTGCTAATTTGCTAGAAAATTCCCTGGCATTACAGCATTTCATATTGAAAACAGCTCATTTGTGTAAGTCTGCTTTACCATGAATTTCCATGCCTTGTAGTGATAATGTAGTGACCACAGTCCGGTAGCCCTGTCACCTACTGGGTAGGGGCAAGTTAAGCAGCTGAAGAAAAGAATGAAAGAGAAGACAGGACCAAATATGGTCATTTATTAGATAATCTAGTTTGTGTCTGAGCCAGTGGTATTTGGTCAGTTAGTCACACCATGTTTTCCTCTATCTTGCTCTGATCCTAATTTTCCTTCCTTCTCTTTCATACTCTTCTTGATTGGTGGTGATTACCCCAGAGTAAACAAATATAGAAACATGAAATTGTACACTTAAAACATATGCAGTGTACTACAGCATGCTTATGGTACCTTATTTTTTTCTAATTGACAAATACAAAATAACTCTACTTGTGAAGAGACAAGCCAGATTGTGTAGTAAATTACTATAGAGACTCCCTGGGTTGCCTAGCAATAGGCTACCTGGAACCAGTGTTCCCCCCCCCACCCCCGCCCCTTCCAGGGGGAGGGTCTGCACCCAAATCTAACTTTCATAAATTGCCAGATGCTAGAAACTAACACCTGCAGACTGTTTTGCACCCAATTTCAAAATGCTTTTACCCTGCTTACAAGACTGCTCTCATCTCATTCCACAAAATGTGATGTGTCCTCTTTCCAAGAACAGCCTATGGTACACTCAGCTGGGCCAGGCTCAAGCATACCAGTCCACAGGATGCTGAGAAGATGTGACCTTTGGGTACTTGTTTACCTTTCTTACCTATGAGTTCTCTTTGGCTCCAAATGATGCTAGCTATTGTTTGCTTGACACTGTCGAGGTCATTCTTACTAAACAACACCTGGACTTTCTTGTATTTTGATATTATTGGACAATTTAAAGATTCCTAATTTGGGTCTGGTTTAATGGAGCCAACTAACATGACTGTTGATTGCAGGGAAACTGAAAATGCTTTTTTTTTTTTTTTTCTGCCACTCGTGGCTAAATACAATTGAATTGGAAGAAATTTAGATGAGGTGTGATCCTAGTTAGCTATGGTGTCCATGCATTTATATTACAGAATTTAAACTTCTGGTAAATCAGGGCTAAGTAGACAGTTGACATCATAATGTATAAGATTTTAAAAATTCATTTTCTAAGCTCCTTGCCTTGGAAAGAATTTCCAGTTCCTCAAATATACTGCTTGATCATGTCACCATGAACTTACATGTACTATCCTCTCTTCTGGAATACCTTTCTCTCTATAGCTAATTACCCAGCTTACCCAGCTTGTTTCTCCTCCAAAAGCCATGTCTGTTCTGGTCCTTCCATGGACCCAGTTGCACTGCTTTATAATCACTGATTTATGTGTGCCTTCTGTACTAAATTGCAAGTATGTTCAGGGCATGGGCTCTACCCTTTGTGATTTTTGTACTCTGCCCCCCCCCACACACACACACCAATGCCCCATCTTTGCCTTCTCTAACTTCCATGTACTTCCAGAAGCAGAAAATTTTATCCAGACCATCCAAGAGTTCTAGCAGAGGAGAACAGTTGGGGAACACAGACATATGGACATTCTGGACAACTTCTGCAGAGTGACATTCTGGAGAGACTAAAAAGTTAGACTGATCACCCTGACAAATCAACATCAGACACACAAAAATACTCCCCATGGAATTCCCTAGCCATCAAGCAGGGAGAGAATTGAGCTGATGTTCCTTAAGTCCCTGTACTCATTAGGATGCCTTGCTCTACTTCCATTTGCCTAAAATCTTAGTATATTTCCCCAAGGTTCAGCTGGGTGTAGTTATACATGCTGACATCCACTGTTTCCATAGAGGGCAAAGCCACCTTACCTATGAATCTAAAAATGTTGGATTTTGTGATTATTGACAGAGAATGTGTTTCTAAGCATTTATTTACAAAATCTCTTTCTATAAGAGTGCATAAGAATGTTTATAAGAATTGTATGTGTATATGAATTTGTTGTTTTGAGACACTTGAAAGTCATACTTCTAAAACTTATTAGCCAATTATGGAATGCATCAAGAATTTGATTATTTTGACCACCTTAATTTATTGATTAAAAGGAACAAACTTCCACTTGTAAGATAAATGAGTTCTGGGAATATAATATGCAGCATAGTGACTATAGCTAACAATATTGTATAATTGAAAGTTGCTAAAAGAGTAGACCTTTAAAGTTCTCATCCTACAAAAAAAATTGAAACTATGTGGGTTAATGGATGTTAACTAGACTTATTGTGGTAACCATTTTGCAATATATACATTTATCAAGTCATTATGTTGTATATCTAAAACTAAAACAATGTTATATCTCAGTTACAGCTTAATAAATCTGGAGAAAATAGTTTGATTATTAAACTTCTGCAATGTATTTAAGGAGTCTATGAATGAAGTGTAAATATAATATATGAATAAATAAGTGTATTTCTTATAAAGAAATAAATTACATTAATATTTTATTAAGAACTCATAAGATCTGATTGAAGGATGTATTTTTTTCTGTTCATTTATTTTCTTTTTTTCTTTTTTTTTATTATGTTATGTTAATCACCATACATTACATCATTAGTTTTTATGGACTGTTCCATGATTCACTGTTTGCGTATAACACCCAGTGCTCCATTCAGTATGTGCCCTCTTTAATACCCACCACCAGGCTAACCCATCCCTCCACCCCCCTCCCCTCTAGAACCCTCAGTTTGTTTCTCAAAGTCCATAGTCTCATGGTTCATCTCCTGCTCTGATTCCGTCCCCCGCGCTTCATTTTTCCCTTCCAGCTATCTTCTTCTTCTTCTTTTTTTTTTTATAAAGATTTTATTTATTTATTTGAGAGAGTGAGAGAGAGAAAGAGCACAAGAGGGGGGAGCAGGAGAGGGAGAAGCAGACTCCCTGCTGAGCAGGGAGCCCAATGCAGGACTCGATCCCGGGACTCCAGGATCATGACCTGAGCCGAAGGCAGTCACTTAACCAACTGAGCCACCCAGGCGCCCATCTTTTTTTTTTTTTTTTTTTTTAACATATAATGTATTATTTGTTTCAGAGGTACAGGTCTGTGATTCACCAGTCTTACACAATTCACAGCGCTCACCATAGCACATACCCTCCCCGTCCCTCCCACCCCCCACCACTCCAGCAACCCTCAGTTTGTTTCCTGCGATTAAGAATTCTGCATATCAGTGAGGTCATATGATACATGTCTTTCTCTGATTGACTTATTTCGCTCAGCATAATACTGTCCAGTTCCATCCACGTCATTGCAAATGGCAAGATTTCATTCCTTTTGATGGCTGCATAATATTCCATTGTATATCTATATACCATTTCTTCTTTATCCATTCATCTGTCAATGGACATCTTGGCTCTTCCCATAGTTTGGCTATTGTGGACATTGCTGCTATAAACATTGGGGTGCATATACCCCTTCGGATCCCTACATTTGTATCTTTGGGGTAAATACCCAGTAGTGCAATTGCTGGGTCATAGGGTAGCTCTGTTTTCAACTTTTTGAGGAACCTCCATACTGTTTTCCAGAGTGGCTGCACCAGCTTGCATTCCCACCAACAGTGTAGGAGGGTTCCCCTTTCTCTGCACCCCTGCCAACATTTTTCATTTCCTGACTTGTTATGTATGTTATACTAACTACATATAGTTGTTATTAAATCAATGCCTCAAAATGGACAGCTTCACAAAATCAAGAAAATACGGTATATTTTTCTTAGTTAAATTATAATGTTGTAATGCAAGTTTACATTCTGATTTTTCATTAACCATGTTATGAGCATTTTCCATGTTGCTACATTGACTTTACAATTACTTTATATATGGTAGTTCCATTATTTGATAGAAAATAAGTTACCAATTTTCTTATTGTGCATTCGGACTGGGCTTTTTTGTTTGTTTTATTTTATTATTGAAGTATAGTTAACACACAATGTTATATTAGTTTCAGGTATACTATATACCTATTCAACAATTCTATACATTACTCAGTGCTCACCATGACCAGTATAATCCCCATCTGTCACTGTACCACATAATTACAATATTATTGACTATATTCCCATGCTGTACTTTTCATCTCCGTGATTTATTTTTTTTATAACTGGAAATTTGTGTCTCTTAATCCCTTTGAGCTATTTTGCCCAACCTTATATCCCTTCCCCTGTGGCAACCATCAGTTTGTTCTTTGTATGTAAGAGTCTATTTGGTTTTTGTTTGTTTGTTTTGTTTTTTAGATTCCACATATAAGTGAAATCATGTGGTGTTTGTCTTTCTCTGTCTGACTTATTTCACTGAGCATAATACCATCTAGGTACATCCATGTTGTTGCACATGGAAAGATTTCATACTTTTTTATGGCCCAGTAATATTCTATCTTCTTTACCCTATCATCTGTAGATGGATACTTGGGCTGCTTCCATATCTTGGCAATTGTAAACAATGCTGCAGTAAACATAAGGGTGCATATATCTTTTCAAATCAGCGTTTTTGTTTTCTTTGGGTAAATACACAGTAGTGGAATTAATGGATCATATGGTATTTCTATTTTTAAGTTTTTGAGGAACCTCCATACTGTTTACCAAAGTGGTTGCACCAATTTACATTCCATTTACATTTACATTTGGGCTGGTTTATTTTTTTTAAGAATTTTTTTATTTATTTGAGAGAGAGAGAGAGTGCCAGCACAAACAGGGTAGGGGAAAGGGCAGAGGGAAAGGGAGAAGCAGGCTCCCCTCTGAGCAGGGAGCCCAATTCGGGGCTTGATCCCGGGACCTCGGGATCATGACCTGAGCTGAAGGCAGATGCTTAACCACCTGAGCCACCCAGGCACCCCCATTTGGGCTGGTTTTAATTGCTTGCAATTAATATAATATTGCAATAAATATCTCTTTCCTAATGTGGCTTATTAATTGATAGAATAAAATCCCAAGAGTCAGGTATAGGTGTAGGATCATGTTCTTACTATGGATTGATATTGCCACAGTGCTTGTCCAAAGTACTACACTTTTACCAGAGACCAACAACTGTGTACTGGGGTAGCAATTCCATCCTTATGGCTTAAATGGTATAAGCAATGGATGTTGTAAATTACTTTTCTATCCTTTCACATATACTCGGCGTGCCGCTTTTCTGATTTAAAGACTGGCCAGTTAGAACCTTTTTTGTTATTTTTGAACAGCATGCTTAGGTTACTATAGATGGTGTTCCTTATTTTAGTACTTTCTAGAAATGCTTTTTGATGTTGTAAATTTTCACATTTAAGGCTCTGTAAAACACTCCTCTTCCCATTACCCTATTTTATCATATATCTCATCAGGTCCATCCCTTGGCTTTGCCTTTATAACAGCACCAAAATGATGCCTAAAGCACAATGCATGGGATCCAAATAAATATGCTTCCTCTTGAAAATGATAGGTCTCTGCATTTGCAGTTAATTATGTCCTTGAAGAGGATTATTTGTGTCCCTTGAGGTTGTGATTTCCTAAATCCAGTGAATACTCTGCTTAAGGTAAATTTCCTTTCCTTGAGAGTCAATGTATTGCAATGAAAAAATAATTTCCTTCAAAATAGTCAGCCATATCACACCCTTGGAGTACAGGACTCTTCACATCTGTTCTGCCATAGGATTGAATAGAATGAAAACCTTAGACTAGATTTGTGGATTATCAAAAGATCAGACCCTAAAATGAAGTTGTCTAAACAAAATTTTGCATCTAGTTTTTTTTTCTTATCATTTCTACTCTATTTTGCTTCAGATACCCTTCTGTTGTCCTGCCCTGTCTTCCCACAGTAACAAAAGTCATTCGTGGGGGATAAGAGGGTAGAGGATGGAGGGTGGGGAAGAAAAAGTCAAATGGGTTGTTTGGAGTAATAAGGTACCAGTAAGTGCAATACTGACTCTAATTTCTAGTGTAAATGATTGTAGAATTGTATCTTACATTTACAGTCTGGTTAGCTGTGTATAGCAGTGGTTGGGAAAATGTGTAAAAATATGGGCCAGGAAACCAGCTAAGCAAGGTCATAAGCTCCGGCACAGGAAACCTAATTGATTTTCCTGGAGCGGAAGACCCTGATTCCAGGTTTCCCTAATCTTGGCTCATTAGACCATAATGAGGGAAGAATAATTTATATCAATGAGCACAGAAATTTATCTTTCCTGGCACTCAGAGCAAAGTAGCATTATTTATAACTTAGAGGCATGCAGGTATGTTCCCTTAGGCATCTCTTTCCATCAGTATTTTAGGAGACTTCCTGGTTTGCTTTGGGGAAAAACTAGAGCCACCTGGGGTTGTGTAGTATGGTTGGTACTTTTATAATCATTCATTCATACAGCATTAATTTATACATTCATTCAGTCAGTCAGTCAGTCACTCAGAACCTGACATGGAGGGAGATGAAAATTAATGGTATATTTAGGAGGTGTTAACTGTAAGGCTACATCTTAAACATAGCGTCTTTTCACTGGTGTCACTTCTATTAACACAGGTAGACGAATACCTGAAGGAATAGGTACACAATCAAATATCATCATGGGCTACATGGTAAATGCATTGTTCTCAATCGGAAACTTTACTTGGTTTACTTTGTCATAAAATTGTAGCTACATTTGTACAAACCACCTCATCTCCTCACATTCTCACTCCCACCACTATCTATAAAGGTGCTTTGCTGCATTTCTCACCTTGATCAGACCACATGGAAGGGTGACCAGATCCCAGGACTTCAGAATATACATATACCACTTACGATAAGTAAAAGGGAAAAGCAACAGCAACAACATAAACAGTGAATTTGGAACTTGTTTTCATTGGGAATCACAGTAATTCTACATTCCTGTTCCTCAGCAATTGGATATGGGATCTAATTCACGGTATTGCATCCAGATGATTTTTCTGAGTTGTTTTCTCCCTAGCTCCCAAAATTCCAGTATATACTCAAATAAAATTAGTTTTTTCTGAGAAAATGATCTTTTATGCAGAAATGATGAGGGCAGAGAGTAAAACTGCCTGGTCTCCAGCACAATGGCTAAACTAGCCACATTGATTAGGCCCCAAAGAGTGAGCATCACCCACGGTAACAGGCTTGGGTATTCCCAATTACATCCTGAATAAACATTCTTGTTTTATCTTACCAAAAATTAAAGTGCACACCTTCCCATGGAGCTGCTAGTTAGAACAAAATGAGGATAACTAATCAAATAAATACACAGTCACCATGTAGACCTGCAACCCCAGTCCTCAAGGACTTAAAAGAAAGGATGGCAAGCTCCCATATCTCCCAGAACAAGGCAGGTAACATAAGCAGGCTGGGTGTGAGGCCAGAGGGAGTGGTGGGTGGACATTGCAGAACACTAGAGAACACAGGCCCTATTAAAAGGGATCAGATGCTATTCAGCCTGAGTGATTCAGAACAGCTGACTTTAAAAAACAAAATAAAACAACTCACCCAACCCATCAAAACCCTTTTCCCATTAAAAAAGTTATTTACAACAACAAATTCAACTTTTTAACAATACGTGTGGACCAACAATGCCTGAACCAAATAAAACACTGTAAGGAACAGATTTGGCCCATGTGTTTGCTACTTCCGCTTTATGATCTTCTAACTCTGAAAATAAGCTAGGGGAACAATTGTATCTTCAGGAGAAATACTGTGGTCGGTTCCCTCCTTCATGGATTTGTGGCTCTGACTCATGTCATTCCCTCCAAAAGGAATGACCTCCTTCACCAACCCCCCATTAATACTGTCCCCAGCTGCATTAGTCAGAATAGACAACTGCTATAACAAACAACACCAGACTCTCAGAGTCTTAACACAACAAATTTTTACAAATTTATAGAAAGACCAATATGCATATTCTTAGTTGGGTGACTCTCCTGTAAGCAGTAAACTCAGGGACTTAGGAAACATGTGATTCCACAGTCTCAAGTCTTCCACTTTCAGTTTTAGGGACAGAAGAGTGACAGTTTGGAAAATCAAGTAGGATGTATCATGGGCAGGCATGAAAGTGGACTTCATGACTTTCATCCATATTGGCCAGCACCCGGTAACCTGACCCTACCCAGATGTGAACAGTCCTGGAGAATGCAGTCTTCTTGATTTCTCAGGAGGAAAATATACCAGTTTTCAAGGGCCAGCTTAAAAACCTAAGTGATCTATGAATACTCCCGGATAATGCTAATTAGAAACAAGTTTGCCCATTCACCCAATTAATATATGTTTAAAGAGTATGTGCCAACTATATAGTAGACAGTGGAGACACAATGATAAGATACCCTCCATATCTTTCTCCTGAAAGCTAATGCTGTCAGTAAGAGAGACAGACATTCAAACAACTGTATGTTGTTGAACTGTATGTTGGGGGCTTTAATAGGCTACTAAATACAGTGAGGGGGCAGAGTTGAATCAGTACTCTTTACCACATGGAGGTTGACACGGTTGATTATTTGTACATCTTATCATCCTACTGTCGTTCAAGATCCTTGAGAACATAGATTATGCCTTATTCATCTTTGTGTCCTCCCTACCACGTAGCATCTAGGGGGTTCCCATAAACATTTGTCAAATTGATGAATGAATAAGTGTCTGATAAGAACAGTGTAAGCACAGACTCCTGATTCGAGGAGAAAAAAAGTTAGTCTTCGTCAGTTTTTAAGAATTTAAGCTTTTGGTATATAATGATACATTCTTTTGAATTCTTTTCTTTGTGTCTCCCCAAAATTTCTATAGTGGCTCACTGTTGTCCAAATAGATTATCATCAAAGAATTCACAACATTTAGCCTTAAATTATAGTTTCCTGACTGTGTAACAAATGTTGATTTCATTTAAGCAACACGCTGTATCATTTATCTGGGCTAAAGTGGATCAGATTAGATTTCAAGGCAATTATGTCATATCCTTGGCAAGTATAGTCATTATTAGCTTAGGAATTGTTTAAAAGAAGTCAGTTTCAAATACCTACTACCTATTATTAAATTTACTATGTAATTTATTTATAAATGTAATAATTTAGATGTCCCGATAACGAAGTTAAAATTACCTAGGCCCTCCCTCCCTTTTCTTATTGAGCTATTCAGAAGAGGCAAAAGAAATCTCAGCTTCTAAACTGTGGACCAGATGCCATTCTCAGGTTTAGTTCAGAATCGACAATCTGTTGTTTGCTAAGTGACTCTTGTTCTAACACCAATACCAGAAGGAAATGAGTTTCCACCATTTATCATTAAGTTTCAAAGTGGCCATTCAACTTCTGTTGGAAATTTGGGGGAGAAAAAGTTTAGGAATGTGGTATCATATATCACTTACTTAAAAGAAATGACTCCTTGTTTGCCAGACTGGGAATGAAATTTGGAACCATTTATATCAGCAAAGACTGGTGTGTGTGTGTGTGTGTGTGTGTTTGCAGATGGATGGAAAGTGAACATAAACCAAGAACAATGGAGTCTTTGCCCAGAGACCTCCCTTTGTGCTGAGCATGGAGTGGAAGAACGTTTTTTTTTTTTTCCTGGAGCCCCCTGAAATTTTGTCTACTTAGTCTCTGCCTTGGTGATATATTGTTTCACAGGTTTTTTTTTTTTAGGGGCTGCTTTGTGTGTGTGACTCCCTACCTAAATTTGCAAGTAACTTGTGTCATTTGCTCTTTCCCTCCCCCCCCCATAGCTACTAGAGTAGGCAGTCAGCAGACCCAGACTAATGCCCACCTTCTATACATCTGCATTTATGTGTTTACCATTCAGGTAGCACCAGATTCTAGACAGCCTTCCTGTCCAATGATCAGGACTCTACTTTCCTCTCTTACTGAATATTTTTAAATCTTATCATATATGGGTCTTGTCTTCCTAGTTAAATTTAAGGCTTCACACAGCAGGAACCATACACTATTTCTTCTGGACTTCATGTAGCAATAATCTACATAAGAGTGCTAAGTAAGTATAAATAAGTATATAAGTGGTATGCCCACTTATCATCTTATGGTAAATGTGTGAATGCTTTATCAAGGGTTATTAATCTAGTAAATCAGGATCCGGGGTTAGATATCAGGGAACCATGAAGTGGAATAGGAAGAAAAATCTTTATTATTCATTAACTTTTAACTGAAATTTTGCATGTCCTTGATGTTGAATGTAGGCCTCAAACCACAAAAGTCATAGCAGTGCCTGACACTTGACCACTCCTAGAAATTGTATTTTCATATCACATTGCATTTATGGCGGTTATCCTAAAAATCTCATTTATATTCATCACTGCTTCAAATTTACCTTAGACATTAGAAGTGCAACTAGGTTTTGTTATTTTATTTGCTAATAATGATATATATATTATAAAATTTAAAGGTATTTATTTATATTTTTTGAGATTTATAATCCTATGTATTTTATATTATTCACTTGAAAATATTACTATGAGAAGAGTCCACAGCTCCCCGAGACTGCCAAAGGAGCTAGGGGTATGCATAAAGGTTGAGATCCCCTGCTTTAGACCTAATTGACACATGAGGTGTGTTAGGAGGCTGCTTTGGGGTCTGGTGGACTGTATTTTGAATCCTATACTGTGTGACTTCAGGCAAATTACATTGCCTCTCTGTGAAGTTATGAGATCTTTCCCAGCTGTGAATTCTGTGATATTTGCAATTGGGCAGATTAAAACATGCTTTATACCAAAGACCATGAACGTATCAAGCACTCAAACGCATATAGAAAAAAAAGTAGAACAGGGCGCCTGGGTGGCTCAGTTGGTTAAGCGACTGCCTTCGGCTCAGGTCATGATCCTGGAGTCCTGGGATCGAGTCCCGCATCGGGCTCCCTGCTCGGCAGGGAGTCTGCTTCTCCCTCTCCCACTCCCCGTTTGTGTTCCCTCTCTCGCTGTGTCTTTCTCTGTCAAATAAATAAATAAAATCTTAAAAAAAGAAAAAAAAAGAAAAAAAAGTAGAACAGGCTCACAGTATAAATTACTTTTTAAATGGTTTAGATAAATCCTTGTCTGATGGATCTATTTTGGATCAACTAGAATTTGGCCAGGAGGAAAAGAGGTATGTGCGCATAGCCAGCATTTACGTCTATTGGACAATAAGATAACTATACTTACCCATAACATATTATTGGGGACTATTTCAGTGGACCCTGGAGCACCTCACAATGATAACCAGCGTTTTTTCATGGACATTCAGTCCAGTTAGGGAGGAAATTAGCCATATATTCCATCAGTGCCTTTGATTAAACTCTGATGATGTTTCTGAAAAGGAACATTAAAAACTGAGACCTCTGGGGACAGACATGCTGTAATTATTATTATAAATACTTAGCATTTTTATCATCATCATTAATTACATTTCTCCTTTAAGGGTTTATCATAATCTCTGAGCCTGCTATCTGTTCATTTGTCTCATAATTATCCACGAGTAAGCAGTTTGTTCTGTATTCTCAGAAACTGATTATTCGATGTTTGGTTCTTTTTTTTTTTTTTTTTTTGTATTGTGAAGGAGATTGAAAAAAGGTTTTTTTTTTTTTTTTTTTTTTTTTTGGTTCTATTTTTTTAAATCATCCTAGGTTGCTATCCCACCAACCCCCCCCCCCCCCACACACACACACTAATATAATAGATGCTTTCATAAACTTGGTGGTAGGATTTTTATAAAAGTTAGCATCTAGGAAAAGAACATTCAGTGGTAAAATGGGGACTTTGGTTGGATATTTGGATACATTTTTGCACAAAGCCTTCACCTTCTTACATAAGCTATCCCAGTCTAATTTGACCTAAGTTCTTTAGCTTAGCTTATGCTGGAGAAAGCAGAACTGACCCCTTGCTTCCCTAAGCATAAAACTAAATGAGAAGTGACCAGCAAAGTAATTCTGTATCAGAGTTTCTCCTCCCTTCCCCATGCTGTAAAGAAGTCTGGGTTGAATGAAATAACTGATCAAATGGAAAACATCTACTTTGTGCTGAAATAATAATATAATGTATCCATGAAGGTATGTGTTCAAACTCTTCTATCTCCAGATTCACATAGTATGTTTAGCATATTAACCTATTAAAAAATTAACTGATTTTGATGGGGTTTTAGACTTTAGTATCTGGAAAAGGCCCCTGTTTATTGTGCTGGCAGATTCCAATGAAGCCAGACTATTTGTTGGATATAGCACTGTTCACCTCGTGTAAAAGTCCAGATTCTTCTTTTCATACTTTTCAAAGATGTGCTCATTGTAAGCCCAGGTCATAAGATGATGCCTCAAGTGCATTGCAGAACATTTATTACTCTGTGAGACTCGGGTGATGAAAACTCTCTGTGGTTGGACTGTGATTCTTTAAATGAGCTGTCATCTATGACAATGACCTTATTTATAAGACACTGTCCCTAAGGGAATATGGGCTTTTTGACCTTGGAAGGCATGGAGCAAACCTGTTTGGCAATTTGTAATTTTTTTTCTCTTAAATAGTAAGAACTTATTCTAGTTCTTTTTGGAGCTACATTTAGCCTTGTATAGTAAACTAGAACTCAGCTAAAGTTACATAAACTCCCAGTGGAACTGAATTTCACTGTTGTTTATTGGTAAAATGTCACAGATGTCACTGCTCTTTATCAAATATTTCTAGCTTCCCACCTTTTATCCATACAATAAGATTGCACTTTTCTATCCCCTTTCAAGTTCAGCATGGTCACATGATTTGATTTGGCCAATTAAATATGAGCAGAAATGATACCTTTTACTTCAGGGTGGAAGTGTTAAGCGCTAGTGCATGATTCACCATGTGCCCCTTCTTCTTGGAAAGGTCATAAGGCAAACCTCCCCAGCTTGGAGGCTCCATCACCCTGAGTCTGAGTGACCACAGTGAACAAGCCCTTTTGCTGACCTGTACTGAACATGTAGCATGAGAGACAAATCCACTTTTGTGGTATTAAGCCAGTCAGATTTGAGGTTGTTATCACAGCGTAACCTACCCCCTAGTGACAGATAGAGCAAAACTATGTGTGTGTGTGTGTGTGTGTATGCACATGTGAGTATTCTTTTGAAATATTTTGCCCTTACCATCTGACTTCAGTGAAAAAATAGTCACTCTTATGCTTTTTGCTAACAGTGGCAGTATTTGTCTTCATTCCTTTTTTTAAAATTATTGTTACTGAAGTAGAGTTGACATGCAATGTTATTGCCTTCATTCCTTTATTAACAACAGAGGCCATCCTCTGTGAGGAGAGATACTGCCTTAACTCTGCCACAGTGTCCTCGTGTGGAAAATACCCTAAGATTTAGCCAAGGAGACAGCCACAGACACAGAACCCTGACTTCCAGGAGTCTGCACAACCAAAAGCAGCTTTCTGTCCTCTCTCTAGCCCTGTCCCCCAATATCTAGGGAAAATATGGTCAGTCAGCAAATATATATTGAATGCCTGAATGCCCGAGAACAAATCAAATGCCTCAGGCCCACACTAGACCAAGTGAATCTAAGTCTCTAGTGCTAGGACCCAAGTACTATCATTTTCTAAAGCCACTGAGAAGAGTCTAATGTACATTTGGAGGTGAGAAAAGCTGACTCATCACTTTGGACTTATCCTTAACTTGTCTTCAATTCAAGATCCAAGTCTGGCTAGGCAGAATTCCTTTTCTCTATGTACTACTCTCCAGTTCTTCATATCCTTTTGTATAATATTTATCCTTACATAACTGACCATATTTTATTTTAATTCTTTCTATACATATCTCTGTGTGTGTGTGTATATATGTACATATATAAGTATATAAACACAAATGTATGATATATATCTATGATCTATAAATGTATAATATATGTATAAATGTACACATAAGTATAAATATATAAACGTGTGTGTGTGTGTGTGTATACACCAGGGAGGGGGGGAGGCTGAATGAATAAATGAATTTTTCTGAGAAGAAGAAACTAGAATTTAGGAAATCCAATATGAAAAATTTCACTTATGGTTTTGTTTATTTCCCCTGGTTTCACTTGGTTAACACAGCAGATTTTTATAATAACATCATAACTGTTATTATGACTTTATTCTAAAATAGGCTAGTACCATTCCTAAGTACTTTTCAACTCATTTAAGTGAAAATATCCTTCCTTTTGACAACCCCCGCCAAGCCACACTTTGGTCAGTCTGGGATATGAGGACTCAGTAGGTGAGGGAAAATATATAAAGCAGAATATAAATTTTTCCTGGTTTTTCAAGAAAGAACTTAAGTGCTCACACCTTCAGGATAAAGTGCAGGATCCTCCCATCTGGTACATTAGTCATGTGGGCGTAGTGAATGAGAAAGATGAAATTCAGGGGACCCGAGATCATTACAGGGGTATCTCACTAGGATAAAATTTTTCCAACTGTAGAACCTCCTGGCCTGATCCTATTGAAGAAGAGGAGATAAATTGCTCTCTTTTGAAGGTGCATTAACCTTAGGTTCATTTAATGAATTACCTCTCCCAGTACACTAACAGATACCCTGGGGCCTAAGATGAAAAATGTCCTCTTTTCGCACAGAGAGTCTCAAATATGTACCACTTCCTTCTTTCTCTTTAACTTGTGTTGACTTTCATTTTTTATCCTCTTGTCATATGTATTTAAAATAAAACTGTAATACACTCTCAGTTTAAAAATAAAAATGGGAAATCTAGGACCTAACAAGGACAGTATGTGTTTCTTATTTTAAGTAGATTTTCTTAATTTCCGTCTCATTTTCTCCTTCTGGCATTTTATACATGCAAGCTACTTACTGTTCATGATTCTCCCAGAGATCTGAAGGAGAGAGGGGATGGTTAATAAGGAAGTGGATACCATGAGGCTGTGTATTGAGTGACCCAGCAGGTGAGCTCAGGGGTCACCCCACATTCTTACACCCCTCTGTAGAGGCCATTGAACTGAATCTTCTTCCCGTTCTCCTCTGTAGAATTCCCTGGATGTTTTTTTTTTTTTTCCATGCATTCATTTAGCAACTATTTATAAACAATGAGTGGTCTTTGTTTGTATTCAACTGCAAGCAGAACCTGAGATAAGAATTTGGAATTGTCTTAAAATGTAGGTTTTATTATTATTCAGGTGGGTAACACTGCTGACAAATCAGGAGATCATTGTGATTGAAAAGATAGTGTGTTACTCACAGTTCCCAATAGGAGGGGGCACACCAGGCCATGCAGAGCCACACAGGGGAGCACCAAGGTTGGTCAGAAGGCAGGCGCAAAGGAAAAGCATGGACAAGAGCCTTTATTGTGGTTTCTGTGGAAAAGGCAAGACAAAGCAGGGTAATAAGCAGGCTTGTGACTAGCCAGTTTGAGTAATGTTAGTGGGCTTTGGGGTATAGGGACTGTTTCTAGTTGCCTAATCTCTGGCCTGGATTGATTAGAACAGAGGAATGTTGCTTCCTGAAGTGTAAGAGTCAGATAGAGGAGGTGGTTCAGAGTTTGGGCTTTGGATTTGCTGGGTTATGTGTGACATGTCCTGTGCAGGTCATTTGCTACTTCTACAAATTGGCTACCCCTGGGAAGGATGGTGTCTCCCCAGGCAGCAAGAGCTCAGATGCCAGAACATCAAGAATCCAGAACACAGCACAATACAGTTAATACAGGGTGCAGACCATTTATTTGGGAAGTGATACTGGGAAACAAAAGTAAGGTAGTCGGGGGAGTGAAATGGAAGGAAAACAAGCTGTTGAAACAGGGACTTCCTTCTACTGGGGGTTCTCTGAGCACCTGCCTAAAATGTACCTTCAAATGGTTCCTACATAGAACATGAGGCAGAAATATTTACTCACTAACTCCTGGCCCCCAGTGGTTGAGGATCGCTTCTAGGGACATTCTTTTCTGTGCACTTCTGGGATGAGCTTGCACACACAGGCTGAGTGCATGTCCACGGCTTCCGAGAACATCTGGAGACAGAAAAGCCGAGGGCCCTGCAGGTGTTTGTACTGGGAAGACAGGAAACCCCAGCTGCCATTGGAGTCAAGGAGTGGGCCAGAGGTGCCATCAATACTGTGTTGCACCCCAAGCCCCCACCCCCCAAACATGAAATAAGCCAGCTCTTTGAGGTGTGAACTCCAAGAAAGTCAGCACATCAAGGATTAGAGCAGCTGTATACAGAGTCACCTCGCACAAATGGCAAGGCAGAAGCCATCCACCTGTCTCAAGAGGACACCCTCGGTCAATCAGAAATATTTTTTGTCAGCTATGGAAACAGAGAAAAAAGGAGCACAAATGGAGTGAATGTTGGGCATGCCCTTCTGAGCGCTGTCTAGGGGAGATGCAGCTCTGGCCCGTGGACTGTACGGGAAGTGGGAATCACTCCATGTTGGAGATGAAATGTCTCCTGATTTATGAAGAATTTAAATCATGTAACAACCTCCCCTTCTTCATATCCCATTCTTCCTCCTCCTCATTCTTCACCACTCCCTCCCTTCCCTGCCTTTTCTTTCTGCCCTTCTCTCTGCCCCTCAGGCCTTTCCGTCCTGCCTTTCTCATTCTTCTTTTCTGCCTCCTCTTTGCTCACCATTCATTGTACATACACCCTGGGTCATCTTCTGGGCTCGCCTTCCAGCACCGCCAGGAAACCCTGCCATCAGGGCGGTAACCGTCTGTGAATTACATTTGAATTAACAACCTTTTCATCACTTTTACAAGAACGAGCATGAAACAGCATCAAATGTTTCTAGTCAAACTGCTGTTCCTTTAGGGTTGGCCTCTCTGAAATTGTCCAATGAGAATGACCTAGGGCTTAACTGATCCATGCAAGAGAAAAGAGAGGCAGAGAGCGAGACTCACACGCCTCTGCCAATGCCATTTCTACCTGGCTCTGCCACTCACCTGGGCTTCAAGCTAAGAAGCCTCCAGTGCCAGGTGTCCTGCTAATAATCAGGAATCCCATTATCACTGAGCCATAAACTGAATTATTAGTGACATACATCCTGGATTATTCTGTCCGCTCCTCACTCCATACATCCAGGCACTGACACTTAATTATGTTGTCCCACAGTAGATCAAGTTTTACAGCAGCAACAAAAGATTAAAACTGTTTTATACTGGGGACATTTAGAGGATAAACAGCAGAGGGTTCTAGGAGGGAACTGTAGTCAGCTGTGTGGCCATCTGGGAGAAAACCATTCAAGTGCTATTAATATTTAAGAACCTTTTAGATTTTTATGGTTTGCAAAGCTAACAAACTGGTTTCTAACTCCACAGTGAATTTTTGGTGTCAAAACACAATGCTAAGCTATTTTAGCGTCTTTATTAACAGGCACAGAACCAACACCCTGTGTGCTGTCTGAGTGGCCTGGCTGAAAGCCAGTGTGGTTGAAGAAGCAGGTTAGTTTTCTGTTGAGCATAACAATAAGTCCACTGGACACCAGCAAACTCTGGGTCTACCTATTTGCTTAGTTACTGCCCATCTTCTCTCTCTTCACTCCCTTCTTTCTTTTTGTCTCCCTGTCTTGTCATCTTAGTGTCCCTGAGTCCACAGGTAATATGCATTAGAGTCTTACTTTCATTTTTGTTCTTCCAAAATCTTGCAAATTTAACTTGGTCGATAGAGCCGTAATTGTTTCCACCCAAGCAGTTCTTTTGACCTGAGCTGTGTTACTTTTTTGAATTACTTGAGAGAAACTTGCACACTTGGTGCCCATTACCCTTAAATATTTTGGTACACATTTCCTATTATATAGTCATAGTACCATGAAATTGATGGTGGAAATTAACAGTGATTAAATGCTATTATCAAATCTTTAGCTCTTATAAAAATGTTACTAATTATTCCACTAATTTCCTTTGCAGTGGAAGACAAACAAACCAACCAACCAATATCGGTCCACAGCCCAATCCAGGGTTGCTAGTTGTATTTAGCTGGCATGTCCTGTTAGCCTCCTTCAATCTGTAATAGTTCCTCAGCCTTTCTCTTTCTTTCATGGTCTTGACATTTTTAAGAGTACAGACCAATTATTTGGTGGATGTCTCTAATTTGGACCTTTGTGATGTTGAAGGATAATTTTCAAAAGGCTAAAAAATATGACATACAAATATAACATGAATGCATAACAAAGATTTTATTTAACTTAAATTACGGAGGGAACTAGGGAATGTTAACTTCAGTCTAAAGACCATTTGAGAAGCTAGGTATCAAATTATTATTATTATTATTAATTATCAAATTATAAACTTCATAGACAAGTCAGTGTCAAGTGAATTTATTTATTAGAAGGCACAGGAAAGAAAAAAGCCATATATGGCAATTTTATAAGAGATGTTAGAATAAGATTTCTGGTGTTTTATGGCACCATCAATCAACCATAATCTTTGGAATTATTCATTTCAATTGAAGAGAATTTGCATCTCTACTGGACAAAAATCTAAAATTTTTGCATCTAAGAGTTGTAAAATAGTCCTGTTAGGATTAAGTCAAGCCCAGCACTGCACCATAAGAATACTCATTCCCCTATTTCCAAGTTTGGGGTATGTTTTATCATAGTGGGTTTTAAGTTGTCTTGCATTGCTGGCCGGGACTGTCCAGAAGGAAAACTGTGGAGAAGGCACAGTGTACTCTTAGAATTGATGCACCAGCCCCATAAGCATTCCTCTCCCTGTCCCTTCTGCGCCAAGGTGCCTGGGTCCTGTCCACACAGGTCTGACATCATCAGAGACAATTTAGGAGATGAAGGACTTAGACCTTACCAAGTTTACATTTGCAATGTTTTGAGGAATCTGGTAAAGACTAGGCAAACTTGAGGTCTTCATGGCTCATCTCCAAAGAGCATATTTTTAGGTAACTTGGCAGGCAGGCAGGAGTACTGCCCAGGCAGCTCACACATGTGTTTACTCAGTGTAACAAATTCTGTCTTGATTTGTGTGACTTCCCATTTCTAGTTTGGCTCTCCCTTGGATTCTTTGGTGAAAATCTTCCCTGTTCCTTTTGAGTGACTTTTTTTTTTCTTAAGAAGCATCTTTATTCTGATATTTTCTTCATTTAGCTGGCCAGTTATCCATGAGAGGTTTTTTGCCCAAAGTTTGGTTTTTGAAAATAAGACCCTAAAGAAGGAAACTGATTTCCTATATTAGATACCAAGAGAATACTCTTATTGTTTAAAATAAAAATCATTTATGCACATATAATTTCATTGTTTTACAGATTTTAAAAGTTTGAACATTATTATTTGGACCTTAAATATATCGTGGTTCATTACTGTGTTGCTATTAGGAGATAATGAAATATTTAAAATGTACATTATATTTTTGTTGTATATAGAGAGAGAGACAAGGCTTATTTACATTAAGGACATAGGAGCAAGACTACCCATAAAACCATTGAATCCATGGCCTAAGACCAAGTTTTATAGAGTATACGTTTAATATATATCAGTTTCTCTAAGTTAATGTTCTTTTAAATCCCTCTAAATTCCTCTGTAACTGAAATGGTAGCTTTTGAAATCTATTGTTTCTGCAATTATTTTAGAATATCCAATGTCCAGAATTTAAGATAATTCTTTTAATTATCAAATTATAAACTTCACAGACAAGTCAGTGTCAAGTGAATTTATTTATTAGAAGGCACAGGAAAGAAAAAAGGCAAAAATTGGCTTTAAACTTACTGCCTGGAGGTAATTACTGTTAACATTTTGGCATTTGACATTTTCTTCTACTTTTTTCTATCTATGTTTATAAATACTAGAGATCATAGTACATATAATAGAGTGTCTTCATGTTTTCAGTAAAACACTGTATCATCAGCAATTTCTCACAATTGCTACTTAATGCTGGTATAATATTCCTTTGGGTTAATGTACCATAATTTATTTAGTGGTTCCTCCATTGTTGGTAATTTTTTTTTTCCCAATTTACAGACTCCCAGAAGTATAGGAATCTGTTGGACACCCCGCATATCTAAGATTCTTTTTTTTCTTAAAGATTTTATTTATTTATTTATTTGAGAGACAGCATGAGTTGGGGAGAGGGGCAGAGGGACAGGAGAAGAGATTCCCTATGCTGAGTAGGGAGCCTGATGTGGTACTTGATCCCAGGACCCTGGGATCGTGACCTGAGCTGAAGGCAGACTCTTAACTGACTGAGCCACCCAGGCGCCCTATGTAAGATTCTTGATATGTAATCCCACCAGTGTCTATGATGGTGCCTATCTCATGAGGCCTGACCGGGTTTGAATTTCATATGTTGTTCAGTCTTTTCTAATAGTTGTTTTAATTTTAACTTTGCTAAATAATGCCTTGGTTGAGTATTTTTTTCAGATATTAGTTAGGATCTAGACTTCCTTTTCTCTGTACATCTTCCATGTCCTTTTAGATAATGGCAACTGGACCAATATAGCTTCAATCTGTACTGTATGTGGCTATGTATGTGTGACCCCAGGCAATTTATTTAGTCTCCTTTTTAAGTTTTAGTATCCTCATGTGTAAAACAGGGATAAAAATATATACCTCATAGCAGTGTTGTGAAGATTAAATGAGATAATGTAAGCATAATACTTGGCATGACACCTAGCAGGTGGTATTCATTAAGTAACTTTACTGTCATTGTATTGTTATAATTGCAATGTTCATTTTGCCAAGTATCTATTGGGGAGATAGGGATTTTCTGTTGATTTCCATGAGCTTTTTATGGGTTAAGTATATTAATTCTTTTTCACATTTACTTGTAAAAGTATTTTCCAATTTGATGATTGCTGTTTTCTTTTCTCTCTCCTTTTTTTTTTTTTTCAGGATTTACTTTCTTAGCGACTTCCAAACATAACATAGAGCAGTGTTAACTATAGTCATCATGTTGTACATTATATCCTTAGTACTTATTTATCTATATCTGGAAGTTTATACCTTTTTGAGCACCTTCATTCATCCCCCTTCCCCCATTCCCCTGCCTCTGATAACCATACATCTGTTCTTTTTCTATTGTTTTTTTTTTAGATTCTACATATAAGGAGATAATATAGGATGTTTTTCTCTCATGTTTCATTTAGTGTAACACTCTCAAGGTTTATGCATATTGTTGCAAAAATGGCAGGGTTTCATTCTTTCTTATATGGCTGAATAGTATTCAGTTGTAGGTGTAGACCACATTTTCTTTATCCATTCATATGTTGATGGGCATTTACAGTTGTTTCCATTTCTTGGCTATTATAAATAACACTGTAATGAACATGGGGGTGCAGTTATTTCTTCAACTTAGTGATTTTATTTCATTTGGGTATATATCCAGAGGTGGAATTGCTGGATCATAGGGTAGTTCTGTTTTTAATTTTTTAGAAAGGTCCATACCATTTTCCACAGTGGCTGCACACATTTATATTCCCATCAGCAGTGCACAGGGGTTCTCTTTTCTCCACATCCTCACCAGCATTTGTTATCTCTTGTCTTTTTGATGGTAGCCATTCTAATGGGTATAAGGTGATGTCTCATTGTGGTTTTGATTTGCATTTCCCTGATGATTACTGATGTTGAGCAACTTTCCATATACCTGTTGGCCATCTGTATGTCTTCTTTGGAAAAATGTCTATTCAGATCCTCTACTCATTTTGTAGTCAAATTATTTGTTTTTTTTTTCTTTTTCTTTTTCTTTTTATTATGTTATGTTAATCACCATACATACATCATTAATTTTTGATGGAGGGTTCCATGATTAATTGTTTGCGTATAACACCCAGTGCTCCATGCAGTACGTGCCCTCTTTAAACCCATCAACAGGCTAACCCATCCCCCCACCACCTCCCCTCTAGAACCCTCAGTTTGTTTCTCAGAATCCTTATCTCTCATGGTTTGTCTCCCGCTCCGATTTCCCCCCTTCATTTTCCCTTCCTGCTATCTTCTTCTTTTTTTTTTTTTTTAAGATTTTATTTATTTATTTGAGAGAGAGCATGAGAGAGAGCACATGAGAGGGGGGAGGGTCAGAGGGAGAAGCAGACTCCCTGCCGAGCAGGGAGCCCGATGCGGGACTCGATCCCGGGACTCCAGGATCATGACCTGAGCCGAAGGCAGTCGCTTAACCAACTGAGCCACCCAGGCACCCCGTTCTTTTTTTTTTTTTTTTAACATATAATGTATTATTTGTTTCAGAGGCACAGGTCTCTGATTCAACAGTCTTACACAATTCACAGCGCTCACCATAACACATACCCTCCCCAATGTCTATCACCCAGCCACCCCATCCCTCCCATCCTCCACCACTCCAGCAACCCTTACTTTGTTTCCTGAGATTAAAAATTCCTCATATCAGTGAGGTCATGTGATGCATGTCTTTCTCTGATTGACTTATTTCACTCAACATAATACCCTCCAGTTCCATCCATGTCATTGCAAATGGCAAGATCTCATTCCTTTTGATGGCTGCATAATATTCCATTGTATATATATACCACTTCTTCTTTATCCATTCATCTGTCGATGGACATCTTGGCTCTTTCCACAGTTTGGCTATTGTGGACATTGCTGCTATAAACATCGGGGTACATGCACCCCTTCTGATCCCTACATTTGTATCTTTGGGGTAAATGCCCAGTAGGGCAATTGCTGGGTCATAGGGTAGCTCTGTTTTCAACTTTTTGAGGAACCCCCATACTGTTTTCCAGAGTGGTTGCACCAGCTTGCATTCCCACCAACAGTGTAGGAGGATTCCCCTTTCTCCATATCCCTGCCAACATCTCTTGTTTCCTGACTTGTTAATTTTAGCCATTCTGAATGGTGTAAGGTGATATCTCATTGAGGTTTTGATTTGGATTTCCCTGATGCCGAGCGATATTGAGCACTTTTTCATGTGTCTGTTGGCCATTTGGATGTCTTCTTTGCAGAAATGTCTGTTCATGTCTTCTGCCCATTTCTTGATCGGATCAGTTGTTCTTTGGGTGTTGAGTTTGAAAAGTTCTTTATAGATTTTGGATACTAGCCCTTTATCTGATATGTCATTTGCAAATACCTTCTCCCATTCTGTCGGTTGTCTTTTGGTTTTGTTGACTGTTTCCTTGGCTTTGCAAAAGCTTTTTATCTTGATGAAGTGCCAATAGTTCATTTTTGCCCTTGCTTCCCTTGCCTTTGGCAATGTTTCTAGGAAGAAGTTGCTTCGGCTGAGGTCAAAGAGGTTGCTGCCTGTGTTCTCCTTTAGGATTCTGATGGACTCCTATCTCATATTTAGGTCTTTCAACCATTTTGAGTCTATTTTTGTGTGTGGTGTTAAGGAAATGGTCCAGTTTCATTCTTCTGCATGTGGCTGTCCAATTTTCCCAACAACATTTGTTGAAGAGACTGTCTTTTTTTGATCGGACATTCTTTCCTGCTTTGTCGAAAATGAGTTGACCATAGAGTTGAGGGTCCATTTCTGGGCTCTCTATTCTGTTCCATTGATCTATGTGTCTGTTTTTGTGCCAGTACCATACTGTCTTGATGACGACAGCTTTGTAATAGAGCTGGAAGTCGGAATTGTGATGCCACCAGCTTTGCTTTTCTTTTTCAACATTCCTCTGGCTATTTGGGGTCTCTTCTGGTTCCATACAAATTTTAGGATGATTTGTTCCATTTCTTTGAAAAAAGTTGATGGTATTTTGATAGGGATTGCTCTAGGTAGCATTGACATCTTCACAATATTTGTTCTTCCAATCCATGAGCATGGAACGTTTTTCCATTTCTTTGTGTCTTCCTCAATTTCTTTCATGAGTATTCTATAATTTTCTGAATACAGATGCTTTGCCTCTTTGGTTAGATTTATCCCTAGGTATCTTATGGTTTTGGGTGCAATTGTAAATGGGATCGACTCCTTAATTTCTCTTTCTTCTGTCTTGTCGGTATATAGGAATTCCACTGATTTCTGTGCATTGATTTTATATCCTGCCACTTGACTGAATTCCTGTATGAATTCTAGCAGTTTTGGGGTGGAGTCTTTTGCGTTTTCCACATAAAGTATCATATCATCTGCAAAGAGTGAGAGTTTCACTTCTTCTTTGCTGATTCAGATGCCTTTTATTTCTTTTTGTTGTCTGATTGCTATGGCTAGGATTTCTAATACTATGTTGAATAGCAGTGGTGATAGTGGACATCCCTGCCACATTCCTGACCTTAGGGGAAAGTTCTCAATTTTTCCCCATTGAGAATGATATTCGCTGTGGGTTTTTCCTAGATGGCTTTTATGATATTGAGGTATGTACCCTCTATGCCTATACTCTGAAGAGTTTTGATCAAGAAAGGATGCTGTACTTTGTCCAGTGCTTTTTCTGCATCTATTGAGAGGATCATATGGTTCTTGTTCTTTCTTTGATTAATGTATTGTATCACATTGATTGATTTGCAGATGTTGAACAAACCTTGCAGCCCAGGGATAAATCCCACTTGGTCATGGTGAATAATCCTTTTAATGTACTGTTGGATCCTATTGGCTAGTATTTCGGTGAGAATTTTTGCATCCATGTTCATCAAGGATATTGGTCTGTAATTCTCCTTTTTGATGGTGTCTTTGTCTGGTTTGGGGATCAAGGTAATGCTGGCCTCATAAAACGAGTTTGGAAGTTTTCCTTCCATTTCTATTTTTTGGAACAGTTTCAGAAGAATAGGTATTAATTCTTCTTGAAATGTTTTGTAGAATTCCCCTGGGGAGCCATCTGGCCCTGGGCTCTTGTTTGTTGGGAGGTTTTTGATGACTGCTTCAATTTCCTTAGTGGTTATAGATCTGTTCATGTTTTCTATTTCTTCCTGGTTCAATTTTGGTAGTTGATACATCTCTAGGAATGCATCCATTTCTTCCAGGTTATCTAATTTGCTGGCATAGAGTTGTTCATAATATGTTCTTATAATTGCTTGTATTTCTTTGTTGTTGGTTGTGATCTCTCCTCTTTCATTCATGATTTTGTTGATTTGGGTCATTTCTCTTTTCTTTTTTATAAAGTCTGGCCAGGGGTTTATCAATCTTGTTAATTCTTTCAAAGAACCAGCTCCTAGTTTCATTGATCTGTTCTACTGTTCTTTTGGTTTCTATTTCATTGATTTCTGCTCTGATCTTTTTGGTTTCTCTTCTCTTGCTGGGTTTAGGCTTTATTTGCTGTTCTTTCTCCAGCTCCTTTAGGTGTAGGGTTAGGTTGTGTACTTGAGACCTTTCTTGTTTCTTGAGAAAGGCTTGCATTGCTATATACTTTCCTCTTAGGACTGCCTTTGCTGCATCCCAAAAATTTTGAACAGTTGTGTTTTCATTTTCATTGGTTTCCATGAATTTTTTAAATTCTTCTTTAATTTCCTGGTTGACCCATTCATTCTTTAGTAGGATGCTCTTTAGCCTCCATATATTTGAGTTCTTTCTTTCCTCTTGTCATTGAGTTCTAGTTTCAAATCATTGTGGTCTGAAAATAGGCAGGGAATGATCCCAATCTTTTGGTACTGGTTGAGACCTGATTTGTGACCTAGGATGTGATCTATTCTGGAGAATGTTCCATGGGCACTAGAGAAGAATGTGTATTCTGTTGCTTTGGGATGGAATGTTCTGAACATATCTGTGAAGTCCATTTGGTCCAGTGTGCCATTTAAAGTCTTTATTTCCTTGTTGTTCTTTTGCTTAGATGATCTGTCCATTTCAGTGAGGGGGGGTGTTAAAGTCCCCCACTATTATTGTATTGTTGTCGATGTGTTTCTTTGCTTTTGGTATTAATTGGCTTATATAAGTGGCTGCTCCCATATTAGGGGCATAGGTATTTACAATTGTTAGATCTTCTTGTTGGATAGACCCTTCAAGTAGGATATAGTGTCCTTCCTCATCTCTTATTATAGTCTTTGGTTTAAAATCTAATTTTTCTGATATAAAGATTGCCATATTTGGGGTTTTTTGCTCTTTAATTGTGTGGATATTTACCTCTTATCAAATATATGATTTACAAATATTTCCTCTCATTCAGTAGTTGTCTTTTCATTTTTTCGACGGTTATTGCTATTTTAATGTTTGTTAAAATATTTTAGTTATGCTTCTGTGTTTTGCAAAATAAGGACCAAGACAGTTGTTATAGCATTTATTAGAAAAGGAAGTAGCAAAAAAAGAAAAAAGAAGAGAAGAGAAGAGAAGAGAAGAGAAAAAGAAGTAGCTGTACCATTGAGTTTTCTATTGCCACCTGATCTTTACCATTAATATCAAGGGACAGAAATATAAAGAATAATGAAGCACCTATTTTGCAATAATGAAGCAGAAAGTCACATAGAAAGATACAGTTCTGGAAATTTAACCTGCAGCAATACCAAATCATATTGTAGTTGTTTTATTTTATTTTTATTTTTTTAAATATTTACTTATTTGAGAGGAAGTGTTTACCCAGGAGAGTGGGGTAGGTGGGGGGGAGGGGCAGGGGGAGAGGGATGGAGAATCCTCAAGCAGACTCCCCATTGGGTGTGGAGCCTGATTGGGGATTTGATCCCAGGACCCAGATATCATGACCTGAGCCAAAATTCAGAGTTGGCCGCTTAACCAACTGAGCCACCCAGGCACCCTGCATTTTGAAGCAGTTTTAAAATCTGAAACACTAAAACATTTATCAGAGTAAATCATTATTAAAAAAGGAAGGAAGTGGAAATTTTTTTCTTATCAAAACCTGCTTCCAACTTTATCTTAGCCTTTGAAATGTGTCCTTCATAGTTTCAGCTAAGACTGTATCATTAGCACACCAGATCATAAGTCTGCTGGTTTTGAAGGAAAAACCAAGTAAAAATGTTTCATGGTGTCAGATAGCCTTTTTTTTTAAACTCTGGAGTTCAAAAGTGATTGATTTAAATACTGAAACTTAACATGCTATTTTAATGACTATATATTCAAAACTTTTTTTGGGGTCAAATTGTCATACTTTTATTTTTCCATCTGGTTTTCTTTTAAATGTCTTCCCTTTCACCCAGGTAACACATTTTTTTTTTTTGGTGGGATAAAGGTGAGAAAAGATCAAAACATTGTTTGTAGTAGACAGTGAGGTTTGCAGAAGCATTTAAGAGACTGTGTCTCATTCACCCACATGATTGTATCTTGTTTAAATTTTTGAATGGCTAAGCAATATGTGCCAATCTCTGGAACTAAATTTAAAGTATGTATAATTTGTTTTGTAAAATTGGCATGTGGTTTAGACAGCCTGTGTAACATAATACTAAATGAAACCATATTAACTAAGTAAGGGGTCAATAGGAACCCTAGGTTTGTGCATTTGTTAGCATTCATTACAGTTTATTTAAACCCATATGCTAAAAGGTTATAAAATGACACGATGCATAACTCTGATTTGTAGTTCAGGGAATGAAAGTATGAGATTTCACTACATGTAGTCTAGCAGGTATTTGTTCAGAGCTGTACTCCTCAAACTTTGATGTTTATAGGAATCCCCTGGAGACCTTGTTAAAATGAAGATTCTGATTCCATTGGTGGGGTGGAGCCTGAGATTCTGCATTCCTTACTGGCCTTCAGGAGGAGGGGGTCACTGCTGCTGGTCCATGGACCACACTTTGAGTAGCAAGGGGTAAGAAACAAATTATTTATTGAGAGTACATAAAGAATTCACTGGAGAGCTCATTATATAGATTCCTGGCACTCCTCCTAGAGATTTTGATTTAAGAAGGTTTAGGTTGGGAACCCAAGATTGGATCCTAACAAGTTCCTAGGTGAAGCTGATGTTGCTGATCTGTTGACCACAATTTGAGTAGCTCCAATTCAGAAGTACTCAAACTCCTCTGACATAAAGTAATAGTTAATTATAGTGGGATGAAACTTGGCTCAGTGGAAAGTCTCTTAGATTGTCTAGAAGGGAACTAGGCTTTGGGAAAGGCCTCCTCTATGAGTCTCATTTTCCTTACCTATATAATGGGACTAATTGATTAGTGCTCCATTCCCACGTATTTAGCATACAAAAAAAGGGAGCCCTCTTAATTTGAAACATAAATTTAAATTATTTTGGCCATGTCTCCCCTAACGTTTGGAGAACCCATGACAAATGGAGACTTCATGGCATATGGGTCAACATTTTCAAGTTGTACATCAAGACAACAAATACATTAGATAATAAGCTGAATTGTTTATTGTTGCAATATGTTTTTAAGCCACCACGTGCACATTCAACACTAACTCTGGAACATCTCCCAAAACCACAATTTGATACATGAAGAAAATAGAGATGGATATTTGTTTCTTCTAGGAAACAACACTTCATTATTTGAGAATCTATTGCACTCATGCTATTTTATAGGAAGGATTTAACAAGTTGAGTATTTTTCCCTTACCTAAGCACTTCTGCCAAATCCTCCCTCCACTATGAAATGATGTCCATCTCTGATGTAAGCAGTTGCACACTCCATAGCCCTTCATGATATTCAAATACAGCCTTACTTTGAGATATGGGATAAGAGATGTGGAGAATCATCTCCCTGAGGCCTGAGCAATATTAACTATGAGATAAAGATGTTTAAGATTATGCCTCACAGTCTAGAGTGCTAAATACTGGATCTGAAGTGACAAAAGTAAACTGTCATCTGTGTTTGTGATATGTGAGGACCTCTAAAACGGTCCCTCTTGTCTGGGTTTAGGACAGTACTTTTTTGCTGGTCATAAGAAAGCTGATACCCAAATGACTATCACTTGAATATCATTCAAGGTGCTTGATATTTGAGAGAGACATTTGAAAGATAAAACTAATTTATTCATCTAGGTGTCCTAAAATATAACCATATAAAAATTAGATTATGCTGAAGTCATATAATTTTAACTACACAGAGAGAACCTTGTGTCAAATAAAAACATAATCATATGCCCTCTGCTTCTTTGAAGACAATATAATGCCTCTATACAGAATATTTCTGTATCACATGCACAATTACTACTTAAAACATCCACTATGCCATCCAATATCCCTTACACGAAAGTTAAACAAGGTAGTTTTCTTTAAATTCACTACCAGGTTAAGAGAAAAGTAGATTATCTTCAGACAAGCTTGTATATTTCTTGCTTTAGCTGCCTGGAAGCTCATCACTAAATTTAGTATTCAGCTGAATTATTTGACTTAGCCCAAGGTCTATACATTAATGTTTCTTTCCTTCAGATGCCTTTGTTTGAATTGTACTTTTCAGTTCATCTATTTTTTAATGTGATTTAAATTCAAAGAAAGGAAAGAAACAAATACTTGAGTGACCTACTTTGCAGAATTTGTAAAATTCAAATGGAAAAATAAATGTGCATGGTACAATTTTGTAAGTTATAAAACTTCCTATAATTAAAAGGCATTATGATATTTTATCCACCTCATGACCCAAGATGACTGCTAGAGTTCCAGCCATCATGAGGTTTGTGTATGTCAGTGCATACAGAAAGAAAAAAGAAATTTAGAAGAGCAAAATGGTGTTGTTTAAATTCTTCAGCTTTTCTGGAGGTTCTACGCAACACTTGGTTACATGACTGCTGGGAAATGTAATATTTTGTTCAACTCAACTAAATACTAAGCTACCATTACTGAGAAGGAAGATGAGAAAGAGGTAGAGTTAGGGAATTTCAATCTCTGCCACAAATTCTTTGCCAGTGTTAAAGTGAGGAAATGTTTAACTTCTCAGTAGAGTAATAACATACTTAATTTTTAAATTGTCATAAATTTTTAAAATATCAGGTACCATTTGGATAGCTCTTTTTCGAATACTTTCTACATTTTAAACATTCAGATCTTACATCTCAAAATAGTATAATTTCCAACCACAAAGTAAATTAAGATTTTTTGATAGGATGCAGATAACAACTTCCAGAATTGTTCGTGGACAATTTGGCTTTGTTTAGGGATTGATTCAGTGATTTGTTTTCATAAGTATTGATTTCCTTTCCTGTATGTTTTATGAACTGAGTGGGGAGGACTATTGTACTTAGTCCTTATTTTGTTTCTATTTATTCAGAGTGTAGCAGTGGTTGTGGATATTTCCTTGACTATTTGTATTTTAAACCAACTTTTCAGATGGTAAATTGAGCATGCAAAATATGTTATTAAATTGACTGCATTACAAAGTGGTATTTGACATTTTCTATTTATAAACATGGTACCTTTTACCCCAAATCCAGGAAATTTTTAACAAAAATTAATTTCCATTAACTTATGTGTTAAATGCCAAAGCCTATTATTTATATCTGAGATGTACTAAACTAATTTTTTGCCCAAGGTCAAGTGCATTAAGAGTGAATGTATTTTATGAATAAACATTGTTTAAAACAAACAACCATTACAAAGCAGATTTTCATAATTAAGAAAAAAATTTACAAGTTGACTAAGCATTATCTTTACCCACTGAACTTTTAAATATTCCATGTTCAATTAATAATCCCACTTCTTCAAGGGGAACCCTCCTACACTGTTGGTGGGAATGCAAGCTTGTGCAGCCACTCTGGAAAACAGTATGGAGGTTCCTCAAAAAGTTGAAAATAGAGCTACCATATGATCCAGCAATTGCACTACTGGGTATTTACCCCAAAGATACAAAAGTAGGGATCCAAAAGGGTATGTGCACCCCGATGTTTATAGCAGCAATGTCCACAAGAGCCAAACTGTGGAAAGAGCCAAGATGTCCATCGACAGATGAATGGATAAAGAAGAAGTGGTATATATACACAATGGAATATTATGCAGCCATCAAAAGGAATGAGATCTTGCCATTTGCAACGACGTGGATGGAACTGGAGGGTATTATGCTGAGCAAAATAAGTCAAACAGAGAAAGACATGTATCATATGACCTCACTGATATGAGGAATTCTTAATCGCAGGAAACAAACTGAGGGTTGCTGGAGTGGGGGGTGGGGTGGGAGGGATGGGGTGACTGAGTGATAGACACTGGGAAGGGTATGTGCTCTGGTAAGCACTGTGAATCGTGCAAGACTGTTGAATCTCAGATCTGTACCTCTGAAACAAATAATGCAATATATGTTAAGAAAAAAAAGAAGAAGAAGAAGGTAGCAGGAGGGGAAGAATGAAGCAGGGGAAATCGGAGGGGTAGACGAACCATGAGAGAAGATGGACTCTGAAAAACAAACTGAGGGTTCTAGAGGGGAGGGGGGTGGGAGGATGGGTTAGCCTGGTAATGGGTATTGAGGAGGGCACATTCTGCATGGAGCACTGGGTGTTATGCACAAACAATGAATCATGGAACACTACATCTAAAACTAATGATGTAATGTATGGGGATTAACATAAGAATAAAAAAAATTAAAAAAAAATAATCCCACTTCTTCTAAGGATATATACTTTATTTGCTACACAGAGATAGCAATAAATAGATATTTGTTGATTTTAATATGGATTATGTATGAGTGAATATTTGTGTGTGTTTGTGTGTGTGTAAATAATATGAAATACTATGGTTTGAGAAAGTCAAGACTGGAAATGGATTTAATGTCTGTTTTATCAATCAACCACGATGTCAATAATCCATTTACTGCTTATTCCATCCTCAATAGTAGTTTCACTTTGTTAATTGTAGTTTCGGGGGAGGAGGGGAACTACTGGAAATTCCCATTTTCTAAGATCCTCACCATGATCAGCAAACATCTATCATTGCTGACTGTTTTTAACTCCTCAACTCGTTTTCACAATTTGTTGTCCTGTAAAGTAACAAATGGCCCAAATTTTCTACACACTAATTAAAATTCCATTTCTCATGAATTCCTTAATCGAGTGCAAGTCATTATGTGCTTTGTTGATTCTTAAGTGCAAAGATAATTGCAATGGGCAGCATGAAAAGGGTTTGATTATTGCCTGTCGACTCTTGTGAATTCTAATAGGTCTAATTGCATAGCATCAATTCATCATCTCAGCATCACTTCTTTTTATTATTAGCTCTTCGAATTGTAATGTGCTCATAAAGAAGTGTTGTAGTATATCAGAGCTGACATGGTACCTGGCCTATTGTAATTTTCAGCCCTTACCTTGTGCAACTCTTGAAATTAAAAGTTTATTATGGAGTGCCCTTTTTCTGAAACTAATTTTAAAATCCTCCTGTATGATAAAATGAATACTGTCTAATAATCTGCATATGAATTTGCCTTTATAATAATTCCATTAAATGACTGCCAAGACCTTTTTTTTGCTCAGATTGTTCCTATAAATTCAGAACATAATGTGTTAGTTGGAAAACATTTATTAGACTTTTTAATGGGAATTCCTGGTGGCATTTCTCAGGGAGTTTCTATACTATAGTGGCTGTTGTAAATGCTCAGGAAAGAAAGAGCTCCCACTGAATACTGATGTGGAATCGTCCAGGAGCTCCAATTATACGAGTAAAGGACCACCAGGAACTGAGAAGCGAAATGCACTATCATTTGCACTAAGGAACAGAACAGCCTTAGTGTAGAGAAGGAACATAAACCTTTAATCAATCTATAGATAAACTAATGCTCTATATGTGTGAGGGAGTATATCCAATATAATGGTTTCAAAGTTGAGGACTTAGACCCTGTGTAAAGCTCAGTATTTTAATCATTATTTCTAAAAATTTCTAGGATCCTTGTGAATAAAGTATTAGAATACCAGTTTTACAGATGAGGCTCAAAATGTCACCCAAAATCACCAGATGGTATATGGCAAACATTAAGACAGAGACCTCCCCACCATAGTTTGTGTGCTATTTTCAACACACACCATGGCATGACTTGGGTGAACTTTGGAAGAAGGACTATCATATTATTAAAGTGTGACTCCAAATCAACCCAAAAGTTAGGTAAAATATAGAACCTCAGGTACTGCTATTCCCATTAGGGTAATGTAGTAAGAAGTGATTATAATCCATTTTAGGGAATGAGTCAACTTCATATTATCATTTTCTGAGAATTAAGCAAATTGAAGGAAAGTGTTTCAGTTATTTACTTACTGTGTAACAAACTATCCCCAAACTGTTACTGTGTAACAAACTATCCCCAACAGCTATTTTATTAGGCTTGCAGATTCTCTGTGACAGGAATTCAAATGACTCATCTCTGCTCAATAATGTGTGTGTCCTTACTGGGAAAGATGTGAATGACTGGGGACTGGGATCATCTGGAGATTTCTTCATCCACATGTCTGGTGATTGAGATGGGATGACTCACAGAATGGGCTCAGCTGGGACTGTCCCTCAGAGTGCCTACACATGTACATTTGGATTCTCACAGCATGGCAATGAGTTCCTAGAGGAACATCCAGAAAGCAAATATTCCAAGAGATCAAGGCAGAACCTGTAAGACTTCTTCTCACCTTTCACTGGTAGTCCCATAGCATCACTTCAACACATTTTATTGGCAGTAAGCAAGTCACTACAGCCATCTGGGGTTCATTGGGAAGAGATTTATACTCCAGCTTTTGATGAAGGAGTGCCAAGATCACAATCCAGAAGAGCACGTGGGATAGAAGATATTGTTGTAACCATATTTGGATAACACAGCCTACCACAGGGAATGGGTCACCTTTGTGTTATTTCTTTCTGGGCAGTGGAGCAACTTGTAGGGAAAGAGTCCCCCAACAGTTATAAATTATTATCTTAAACATCCCTCTGGAAATGATTTTAAGAAGAAGATACCTCTTTGCTTTGTGTGTACATGTGTGTGATGAAAAGCAAGAATAAAGCAATTTGGGATGCCTGAGTGGCTCAGTCGGTTAAGCATCTGCCTTCAGCTCAGGTCATGATTCCAGGGTCCTGGGATCGAGTCCTGCATTGGGCTCCCTGCTCAGCGGGAAGCCTGCTTCTCCCTCTGCCTGCCGCTCTTCCTACTTGTTCTCCCTCTCTCTCTCTCTGACAAATTTAATAAATAAATAAATCTTAAAAAAAAGAATAAAACAATTCATTTTTCTGCAGAGCAAATGTTTGTTTTTTTAAAAAGAATATTCAAATTATATAGTTTAGATATAAATATTTTATTAAGTGCATGAGTTCATTTCCAAATACAAAGAATTAGGAGAGCAAATGTTGATCCTAAATTTTCTATTACCCTGTGAAATGTGGAATATCACCTATATATGAGTAAGGAAATAAATTACCAGTCATGAATATTCATTACTTATGTTCTGCTTTGAAAATCATAGACTGTAACAGTGATTTACATGGAACTATTGCTTACTGTGTGATCATACTTTTTAAAATTGAGATACATTTACATAGAGTGAAGTGCAAAGATATTAAATATATAATTTGGTGAGTTCTGACAATGTATACACACCAATCAATATGGAGAATACTTCCATCATGCCAGAAACTTCCCTTGTGCCCAATGCCGTGCGTGAATCCCACTTCTCAAAGGTAATCACTGTTCTGACTTCTTTCATTATTTGTTAATTTCATCTGTTCTTACTATAAATGGAAACACACAGAGTATATATGTACTCCTTTTTTGTCACTTTTGTTCAGTATAAAGTCTATTACATTCATCCATGACTCCCAGGGAGAGATGCTTTCCTTCTGCCAGGTGGAGGTGGTATTTTAGGCTACCTGCTAGGCCTTAGCTAATACCACACAGCTGGGAAGAAGGGGATTTTCCTGTTATGGTTCCCCAGGTGACCTCCACATGGAATCCAAGATGCTCACATGATTTCCACTGACATTAGGCAGGGCAGGGAGTTTGTTACCACAGCAGCCACGGGTGAAATTCTTGGCTTCCCACTCACCATCCTCTGATGCCACTTAGGTGGGGAGTAGCTCATTATAGCTGGAGGAGGAGGGAATCAGGGCTCCCCATTTGGCCTTTACTGACTGGATAAGGATTGAGCCATGGTTTTGTCTGTGGTGTTTTATTGGAATAGGGCAGTTATTATCTTTCTGTCTTACTTGGTTGTCCTTTTGTGATTTTTTTTTTGGCTGGAAAGAGCAGACTATTCTGGGGTTTTTTGTTGTGGTGGTGGTGGTTTTTATCTCTTCTTGGTATTTCTGGGTTGTGGCTTCTCCAGCACCCAGTCCAGGATATATGGGGCAAAAAGAAAACCCAGCAAATTCACAACCATGTCATTCTTTGAGCCCCAAGGCATGCTTTCTTCTTTCCACTTTTCTGAGTTTTCTTCTATTTGTGTCATGTACAATGTCCAGGATTTTAACCTACACTTAGCAGGAGGAATAGGGAGAAGTCTGTCTGCTCAATCTTGATCCAGAACTGGACCATCTTTGCTTTTTTTATGCATGTATTTAATACTAGATCTTGGTGAGTACTAAAGTTAGGAAAGGATTAGAAACCTTTGACTTAGAACTGTGGTTGTCACATGATAAACACTCAACAAGGAGCAGGTGTTATTTTCTTTGCACAATCTCAGTGTCTCTGGAGTCTAGTCTTCTCCTTTTATAAGACAGGCTGTGCGCAGGTTGAATGGAGAGATAGAGAGGGAGATGTATCCCAAGCCTTCACCTCACCACACCAGAGGATACAGGAACTTTCTCAACATGTCTTAAGACACATCACAGAGTTATCTGTTCTTGCCTGTGCCTGAACCTCACTGTACATGCAAATGTATAAACACACATAAAACCTCAGACTTTGACATACTGATGAGGGCAAAAAAACCTAGGGTCAAAACATACAGGATCTGAAAATCTTCCTGAAAGGGTATGGAAAGAGATCTTCTTCAGTTCCTAAGAAGTTGGTAACTTTTGCTTACAAATGTTTGACCTAAAGTACTCTCACCAAAAGATAGTTCTCCATACAGTTTATTTGTAAAACAAGACATTATAATTTATATGGTGAGTCTTTGTAATTCTATTCTTGGTGACAGCCCTGTGATCAGCTAGCATAACCACATGGAAAGACTTCAGATCTCATGATTCCAAACATCAGTATAGTTTATCTCCCTCTGCTTATTATTCATGACCTTCATATACATTTCAAGTGCTTGGACAATTGACTTGCGCTGAAATATCCAGGCAGGCTTTGTGAAAAGTGGAAGTGGCTCTCAGTCCTTAGATTCATAGGCAGTGATGAATGGGCAAGTAGTTCTTCTTACAAGGTGTTTTGTTCAGTTATTGCTAGATTAGGTCACAGAAGGTCTGTCCTATGGGACACTACTGGAAAATTCTACCTGAGCTGTCCCAGGTGTACTACAAACACCCCTTAGACAAACTGCATTCTTCTAGTCTTATTTTAGAGTGTTGCCTTTCACGGTATTTTGTTTTAAATATTCTGGACATAATATTAATTAATCGACCATTTTTGCCACTCAAGCAGCCATTTAGCCAATACCATCTATGTATTAACTACACATACCTGAATTTCCAGGCATGTCCCAACACTATTTTTTTCCAGTTTATTTTTTGTTTTGTGGTTTTTTTTTTTAAGTGCATAACTCAGTGATTTTGGTATATTCACAGAGTTGTACAATCATCCCTACCACTATCTAATTCTAGAATTTTTTCATCACCTTAAAAATAAATCCTATAATTATTAGTAATTACTCTTCATTCTGTACCCTACCCCATTCTTGGCAACCACTAATCTACTTTCTGTCTATATGGATTTACCTGTTTGGGACGTTTATTATGAATGGAATAATACAATGTGTGGCCTTCTGTGACTGGCTTCTTTCATTTAGCATAATGTTTTCAAGGTTCATCCAATGTTGTAGAATGTATCAGTGCTTCATTCCTTTTTATGGCTGAATAATATTTCATTTTAGGGTATACATTTGGTTATTCATTTATCAATTGATAAACATTTGGGTTGTTTCCAGTCAGGGGCAATTATAAGTAATACCGCTATGGGTGTTTGTGTACAAGTTTTTGTGCAGACATAGGTTTTCTGTCCTTTTGGGTAGATACCCAGGAGTAGGATTGCTAAGTCATATGGTAATTCTATATTTAACATTTTGAGGAACTCTCTGCTTTCCAAAGTGGCATTTACATTCCTACTATTGTATGAGGATTCCTACACTATTGTATGAGGATTCCAGTTTCTCCACAGACTCAATAATGCTTGTTATTATCTATTTGATTATAGCCATAGTAGTGACTATGAAGTTTTGATTTACATTTCCTTAATGACTAAGAATATTGAGCATCTTTTCATGGACTTATTGACCATTTGTATATTTTCTTTCCAACCATTTCTTTTTTTTAATTTTATTTTTTTATTATGTTATGTTAATCACCATACATTACATCATTAGTTTTTGATGTAGTGTTCCATGATTCATTGTTTGCGTATAACATTTCCAACCATTTCTTATCCCTTTTTTGACCCCTCCTTGAATCTATTCAAAATCAAGTTACCTTCTTAGCTTTTCTTCTTCAGTTTGGGTGGCTTGTTCCTTGGCCTAAGAAGTTAAGCATGTTTTCTTAGTTTTTTTTTCCCTTTCTTCCCACAATTAGTGTACCTGCACCCTAATCTTTTTTATAATTTAGAGAATTTCAATGAAAGCCTTAATTAATGGCATTAATGTTCTGCTAACATTTGAGAATGAGCTCTTCTTACTACAATGTTTGTGCAAAATCTGCTTATCTTTATAGCTTTTTGTAATGATTTATAAGCACTAAAATAGAGATTGGACAAGATTTTCTTTTGGATTGTGTGCATGGAAACATTTGAAACTACAGATTGTCATCAGTGTGTGAGACAGCCAGGAATATGGCAGGCCTGGAGAGGCTACACAGGTCAACAGAACAATATAAGCCAAAGATCATAGCTGGGGGTGCAGTTGATATGTAAATTCAGTTGACAAAATTAAGGTCAGAATCTTGGGTGCCAATTTAAAACTGAAGCATCAGGTTATGGGTAGAATTTTGGTAACAGAGCTATAGGCTGCCACTTTTGGTATAGATCAGTAATTCTCAACATGTGGTTCCTAGACCAGCGGCATCAGAATCACCTGGATACTTGTTAGAAATGCAGATTCTTGGTCTCCAGCCCCACTCCATCCCAGACCTACTGAATCAGAAATTCTGGGAGTGTGACTCAACAACCTATGGTTTAATAAGTCATCTAGATGCTTTTGATGTACTCTTAAGTTTGAGAACCACTGACCCAGACTTCTAAGGAGGTACCAAAGGAAAGTGTGGTCTGTTGACCTAGCAAAAATTTAGCATTCAGTGAGGGCACACAACAAGGGCATGGCTATAACCAAAAGCAATATCTATAGGGAGGTCTTCTTGCCAAAGGAATCATCCTCAGAGGCCTCTTCTCTTCCAGTCAAGAGCTCTAATACAGACAGAGTTCACATAGGTTAGGAAAATTCATGGTAAACCAAGTCCATATAAGTAAAGGAGGGCCAGTGCATTGGCATGGGAGGAACTGGGATATGGTATTAAGTAGAGTGCTGGCTCTTTTTGTGCTAAGTCTTATTCCTTGAGTGAAAGCATTCATACAAGTTGGCAAAAGCATGTCATAGAAAATAATGAGGAAGATATCAGTAAAAGTAAGTGGTTTGGAAGAGGGCCTATACATCTGGTAGACTCACAGAACTTCCACTGGACTGATACGATAAAGCCGGGTTTATCACAACCTACAAATACAATCTACCATGTCTGGAAAGGAGGATGCTCTTCTAACATAAGAAAACTCCAAGGGGAATTTTATTTTCTAACAACAGGAAAAAGCTTTTATTTCTCCTTTGAACTTTGTGCTTTCTCTAGCTCCCTGGCCAGGACAAATATGGCTTCATTGTTCTCTAGTTGTGTTCAAGACAATGGTGACTGGAGCCAGTGAGAGGAATGCCACCATATGCTTCCAGCAACTGCAACTTTGACATTTCACTAGAATCTAGGTGATGGCTCTGAGAACATCTCATAGATTCCTAGGCAATGGATAGATTCTTAGGCCCAGAGTATACATTTCAGAAGGGACCAATGTTGTCTTCATGAAATTCTATAAATTGTTGTGTTTGTATATCTTTTGTGGCTGTTTATTTTTTTCTCCATTTAATAAGAATAATGAAAGACAAGAAATAACAATGTATTTGGCTTAATCCTATAGAAATTTTTGTATTGTGCTATCAATAAAATTGTCAATAATAATTCAATTAGAAAGGTTAATTTTGTTGTTCTTTATTCTTTAGGGTTTTTATTGTACAGCAATGCCAAACACACTCTTGCAGTTCATTTACTATAGGAGAGAGAACTAAGATATTAATCTTTCAGAATGAAATAAGCAGTAAAACTTAAAATTCTATCTAAACACGTTATTGATATTGCCTTTTGTGTATTCAAAATGCTGCATAGTAAGGGTATTTCGGGAAATAACTCAACTGCTTGATGTGTTTCTGCTTTAAACATCTCTGGACAGCTAAGATTGTAACAAGGCATAGAAATCTAATGTTTGGGGTAAAAATAAATATCCCTTTTAGACTGAACAGTTGAAGTGGGGTTTGTAATTAATGTGTAATAATTGGGTATCTGAGAACAACACTTCAAATTTGAATTATTCTTTTTCTGGTAAATGCATAACTATTTTTATTTAAAATGTATAATAGTTATAAAAATGTGGTCTAAAATGGGTCTGGCTTGGAACAATGTTCTCATCAATTCTAAAAGAAACACTATGAAATAACTAGAATGATGTGAAGAGATATGTTTTCAGTCATGAAAGTACTGAATGTATTCCTTTTTTTCTTTTTTTTTTTCCTGTGTATTTGTGTGTGTGTAGATTTTCAACTTGGTGGCATAGCATATGCTGCTTTAACATGTTAGAAAAATAAAATCATAACTTTTAACATTAAAAAAGTTGAATTCTTAGCAATTTCTATAATTTAGTTGTTAGCTACATGAGGAATACATTCCTTGTTAAAATGTCTATTTGCATAATTCAGTCAACAATTAATTACTAATATTTTTTGTTTGTTTAGTTCTTTGTTTTATTTATTTTTTCTTATTAGAGATACCTAATCAATCCTGCCAAGGGATTGATTATCCTCATTAGAAATAAAAATGTGATGAAAATACTATAATTTGTATAGGGTGATGGAGATATCATGAAGAAAGTGTGAAGTTGTACAGGAAGTGAATTCAGATCCACTAAGAGCTAGCTATTACTAAATCTTACCCTGGACAGGAAAAAAAAGGATTTATATACAGTAAAAAAGTTGGTAGAGAATAGAATTATATAAGATACATGTAGAAGTTAGAAAAAGGTATTCGTTTTTTTGAACTTTTGAACAAAAGTTTCAAGTGAAAGGACACCAAAGGGAAAGGAAACAGCTGAAAACTAACTTACTGATCCAGAAAATAAGTTGAAGAAATACTCTAGAATGTGCAGTAGATAAAATATTTGAGAGAATGTGAAGACAATTGAGACATATACAACCCATCTGTTAAGAATTCTAGAAAGAATGGATAAAATGAATGAGTAATTATAACTTCATAACTAAAAGGGAAAAGAATTCCTGTCTTGAAAGAAGCTAAACAGAATTCAGAATTCCAAGTATAAATAGGAAGTTCCTAAAACTTTTGGAGAGGAAAAGAAATCCAGCTTACTTATGGAGGTATAAAAAAAAAAATTAAACTGGCTTTTTCTCATGAAAGAAGTAAATGAAGCAAAATCTTCAAAATTATGAGAGAAAAATTAATTGGAACTTAGAATCATATATGCCAGGAAACTACCATTCAGAAATAAAAACAAATGAAAAGCATTTGCAAATCCAGTGCCTTAGAACATTCCCAGCTACAGATTATCTCTGAAAGACTTACTCAAGGATACAGTGCAAAAAGAAAAAAAGGTAAAAAAAAAAAAAAAAGAGTTCAAGAACGAGAACACCAGGGATCTAAGTAATAGTGGAAGCAAGGAATCCAGCAAAATATAAATTCTGACAAAATTGGTTAATACAAATGGTTATGGATTTTGAGAATGTAATGATGAAATACTGACTTCCAGTTATCCCATTTATGTGCATTGTGAATACAATTATGTACAAATGCAAATCAATCAAGTCAGAGTTTGTAACCTACTACATGCCAGGTACTATGTCTGATGCTTTCACATATAATACATAGTTTATACCCCATATCAAACTTGAGAAGTAAATATAATTGTTTTTGCTGAAGAGGAGAAGTAATTTGCCCAAGTTCATCTATTTGGTGAGTGGGATTTTGCACTGGGATGTGAAGACTTTTCTTGCTCTTTCCTGATATCATCCAGTCTAATTATAATTACACAGTCTAGGGATCATCCTTTTCTGATATCTCTAGACATGCCTCTATAATATAATTATTTTCCTACTCATACCAACCTGCCTATCTTGCACTTCTCTTATTTCTGTCATCATAGTACCTCTCAGCCAAATTATCTTATCTCAACAGAACCCCATTTCTGAATAAAAAGTAGAATTTTTATTCATTGGCCTACATAATAGTATATTTCTAGACAATCGGTCACCAGGTGTTACTTACTCATTTACAGGTATTTCTTTCTTCTAAAATCTGATAGTCTTGCTTAATTATCAAAGCTCCCAGGCAAGCATTTCATTCTTGTCAGCTGAATTACTATGAAAAGTTCTCTTAATTGTTTTTGTTGTTGTTGTTTTGTGTTTCATGGTTTTCCCTTAATGGTTTCCACTAAATAATCTTGCAGAGGCACACGTTGACCTCTTTGAATCTGATCCTCACATGAATCACGTTTAAAAGGCTCAGTGATATATTCTATTCCCCTCAGTGATTTCTGTGCCAGGCGCAAAGTAGGCAAGGAAGAAGAAAAGTTAGAAAAAAAAAAGGGGGGGAGGCTGCCCTGACACAGGAAAATTCATCATCTTCAACTGTACAATTTTTGTTTCTCTTGCTAATCCTTCTCTAATTTTTGACCCCATTCTGCCCTTGGTTTTTTTATGTTAAGGGTAGATTTTCAGGAGGATTGACTATCACTACAATAATTCAGGCCTTGATTACTATTCTGATTTTCCCATTTCTGTCATTCCCTCAGTCACCCACGGTGAAGTTACTTTGAATAAATTCTGACTCCCTCATTGCTTTTCTCCCACCCACCTTGAAACCATCACTAAACCCTGCCAGTTTACCTTTATGTTTCTTGACTATCTACCTCCCTTTTCATTCCAACCAACCTGATTTAATGTTAGCTGTTCTCCTTTCCTTTAGAAGTTTCCAACTCATTCTGCAAAGGAGGAAATAAAACCATTATCATGATTTCCCTTGGGAATTCATGATCCTGAAGGATCCCTCTTTTCTTTTTCCTGTGATGTCTTGTAGAACTCTTGCTTAAAAAGCAGTTCTCACCATTTTCTTTTCTACTAGAATCAGTTGATCTGGGAGCAGTCATCTTAGCCTTTCTTCCTTGGGTCCTTGCAAGCTGCTTATTTAAGATGCATTTCTCCATTCTCAAGAAGTTGATGAATAGAAGTGACCTAATCACCATCTCACAGAAGAGGAAAGAGATATCAGTTTAGATTCTAAAGATTGAGCAAAAAGCAAAAATTGCATTTAGTTAAGATTACTCTTTTAAAAATTCCTTAACTCACATAAAAGTTGAAGCAGAGAAATACCACTTAACAAGTCCTGTACATCTGGTTTTCCCTATACAGTTGCGAGAGATCACTGTTTCTTCTTCAAACTTGAGGACCAGATAAAGTAGTTAGTGGTGTCCATTTTACATTAGAAAAGGAAATATTTATATTTAATTATTAGATCTGTACAGCAGGAAGCTCTAGTGTAGCAGTTCTCAAAGTGTGATCTGGAGACCCCTCTTCCAGGGGATTTGTGGTCAATACCATGTTCATATTATACTTAGAGGCTATTTACATTTCTTACTCTCTTTCTCACTTGAGTGTACAGTGCAGCTTTCCAGAGGCTACTGACATGTGATAACATCATTTTCCTGACAGTTAATGGCATATGTGCTTCTGTTTTCTTGTGTGATGTATATACCCACTGAAACAAAACCTTTTTGGTCTTCAGTTAATTTTAAGAGTGTAAAGAGGTCTTGAAATAAAAAAGCTTGACAACAGCTCCTATCTTGCACAATGATCCAACCATCTCTGAGAGGCAGGTGGGAATGGAGACTGATCTTTTGGAGTCAGGCAGTATAAGCCAACCTGTTCATGTTCATGCTAGAGCAAACACTCATTGTGGAAATGCCCAGTGAAATTATCCTTATTATTTAAATATTTTGTCATTATTACCCTCCCTTACCCCTTGTTCATATTGTTGAATATGTGTAAGTGAACCCATGAAAAATGTGGCTTCACAGTATAGAAATTTCCACATACTCTTTCTTTTAAATCTGTGTTAAACTAATTCTTAAAATATTCTGTCCTTCTCATTGTCTTCTTTAAATACAAGTGTCCCTTTAGAAAATTAGGTGTAGAAGCTGGTGTGGATGTGTATACCATGAGAATGGAACCAGAATGAGAGTACAGGTGTAAATGTACAGAATACCTATAGTCTAGAACTGTCTTATGAATGCACTGGTCTCTGAGAGAAACTAAGCTTGGTTTATTTTCATGGAGAGGTAGGTTCATTATACCCAGATGTCACTTTTTAAAGAAATGTGAACAGTGATTCCATTAATTTTTGAGAAAATATGTAGAGAACCTATCATTTTCCATTTTGTCATTTGAGAGCCAAAACCAATCTTTAGAACAAAGCAAATTTATTCTAAAATGAGCTATATGCAGATGAGGGAAATGACACATTTTAAAAATGCATTTATTTAATTATCTCTTGCAAAAAAAGGCAAAGGAGTCACCACACTTTTTTTTTCCCTCCCTATGGGAAGTCATTGGAAAGAATCTTGTTGGAGTGTGATGGTGTTAGAGTCTTTTTTCTTTTATCATCTGTTGTGCACTTATTAGGAAATTTTTGACCAGACTATACTGAGTCTTTCTATGAAGAAATAGATTCTCAGTTCCATAAAAATGTATGTTGAATGATATGAACCTGTTAATCTACATTACTTTGTTTGCCCAGTCTAGACTGGACATTCTACCTCATTGTTTTCTCTAATCCAGTATATCATCTCTGATTAGGTTGATTATATCAAGCCAACTTTTATTTAATCACCTACAAATTCACTAATTATCCATTAAACAACTGTTCCCATAGAGTTTTTGGCTTTGTGGGAAACTCAAACATAGATTTGTCATGTTCCCTGCAGTGGAAGCAGGGAGTCTCTACATGAAGACAGGAAACACAGAATCACAGCATCTCAGAATTAGAAATAATCTTGGAGCACATATAATCATACTTGATTGCTTCCAATGACAGGAAATGTCTCACCTCCTCAGGCAGAATGTTGTATTATTAGAGAGCTCTCACTGATGGAATCTTACAGTTGCATGTACAGAAATGTTGATGTTAAAAGTCATATAAATGGTCAAACATAAGTGATATTGGAGACCACGAGAGGAAAAATGAGTTCAGAATTAGTTCATGTAGTAGTACTCATGGATCACCAAAAGTGAAGATAAATTCTCTTTGGGTTTTATGGAATGGAAAGGATTTTGAAAGGCAAAGATGGGGGCGCTCTCTGGATACCAGGAAAAGTCTGGAGTCAGAAAAGACTTGTTTTGTTCAAGTGAATGGGGGCAACTGCCCTATGTACCTGGCATACAGTGGATTCTCAGTGAATATTTATTGAATAAAGGACAAAATTAATGACTGAGTGAATGATCATAGAAGAGTCTTTCTTGTCCAGACTCATGTTGGTAAGGGAGCTATAAAGGAAGGCTAATGACAAGCAAGCACATGCAATAGAGGATCAGCTTTTGTGTCCTGACAATGACGCACCCCCCCCCGCCCCCGCATACTTTAGTCCTAGCCTAGATTCTGCATTTGTAGAATTACCCTTACCATGGGGTTGGGGGGAAGGGATATGGGGGGAGGGGTAGTGATGACTAGCATTCACTTATTTTTACCCACTAAATAGGATTCTTAAACTCTACTTTCTCCTTGAATCTTAATAAAGTGCTGGTTTTGCATCTGTCTGAAAAAGGCTGCAAATTGCTGCCCATCCCTTGAACTGGAACAAAGACCTTATTATTATCTTCCTTGAAAAAGTCATATTGTCTCTCTGGACCTCCACCTCCTCTCACCCCTGCTACTGAAGCATTAGAAATGCCATGTATTTGACTCACTTCCTTCTAAGATGTGTTCTCTTTTGGTTCATTCTAAAATGATGTGAAATGTTGGAATTTTGCAGATAATTCAGCTTCCCACAGTCTTTCTGAGACCCCTCTCTGTTGGAAATAACACTATTGTAATGCAGATGCCCCCAATACCCTGTGAAATCCCAAAGATTCTATAAATGGCTGACCACAGGATATCCCTTTTACACAAATTCCAATCCCTGTTATTGAAAATGGACCCTTATATTTGAAACAGGATACTGTCTCATCAGCAAGATCAACCTTAAATAGATTGTTGGCAGAAGAGGGAGAACGAATAAACTATTAAAGATAAGCTTCGCCTCTTTCTTTCTTTCTTTTCTTTCTTTCTTTCTTTCTTTCTTTCTTTCTTTCTTTCTTTCTTT
>NW_023270374.1:10096400-10109747 GCF_011800145.1 Mirounga leonina | reverse complement strand
TTTCTTTCTTTCTTTCTTTCTTTCTTTCTTTCTTTCTTTCTTTCTTTCTTTTCTTTCTTTCTTCTTTCTTTCCCCTCTCTCTCGTTTAATATAGAGGGTAACATTTTGGTAGAAATGGCTCAAATAATATTTGATAATTTAAACCTCACAATTTAAGCTTAAAACCTCACAACTTTGAAGTCAATGAAGCATGAAACATTATTAGCAGCACATGATGTCCAAAACGTGGCAACATCATCACACTGTCATGTAAAAATGGGATCAAATTTCAACCCAAGCTGGGTGTATTCATTCAAGCTTTGACAGTGCATTCTGTATGCCTTTATCAGCTGCAAAATGCAAAAGTTGTTTAGTTACTCAGTATTTAATCTTAGACACAGGCATCTTATTTAGGGAACCATAGCTCCCAAGGAGGCTAGGAGAGGTAAACCAAAGCACTTTGTAATTAAAAACAGTGAAAAGAAATGGTTAACTCACAGACTCAAAGGAAAATGGGCTAGAAAATAACACCGTAAGTGGTAGTTTGTCCCAAATTCATGCAAAGACCTGGATTATGCAGTAGTCTTTCTGGATATAGAAAGAAATCTATCATGCAGCTGAAGAAGTGTGTGAGAGAATAATCCAAACTTAGAAACCTGCAGGGCAATGGTTGAAGTATATTCTAACTGATGTCTGCTGCAGATAGGAAAGGAACATCTTACGGACAATGGATTGTTTCTCGAAATATAACAAAAACAAGCTTTGAAAATGTGTATATAAAAACATTGACCTATATGGAGAGAAAAGGCAGCATTTACTTTGTAATGCTATCAGATGGTAATTCAATTTCCTGTTTACTGAACTTGAAGTGTACTGTTTCAGGTCATAGATTGGTGGTGCTTATCATATAAATTGGCCAATAAGATTTACAAATAGTACCTTTAGTGCTTGGATATGTGGTTGTATCTTTAGAGAAGAAAATCAATTTAATTCTGCACATTGGTTTTCTCCTTAAAATTCATGCAATTTGAATATGATTGACAGGGCACTGCATCATTATGCAGTCTGTTAGATGGACCGATTATGCTTATGAATACAAGAGTGGAGTGAATGAAAGCAACATGTAATTGATTCTACACTGGTCTGACTGTTCATTAACAGTTTGAATGTAGCACAATCACTTCTGAAATGGAAAACGGTGAGAGCAACCTATATGTGCTCTCTCATTTGTTTTAAAATTCATTATGCTTATATTTTTTCACAAAATGTTTTTGCTGATTTTTTTTCTTCCTTTCTTTCTCCCCCCGCCCCCCCAAGGATAAGTCTGATTGAATCTTTGTAAATAAGTCTCCTGCTTTCAATACTTATTTGGCATTCCAATCACACATTTTTCAATTTACACTTTTGGAAATGAAAGCATGGTCTCCTCTGCACCCCCTTCAAAGAAAACCTATCCTACTCCCCTTTTCTATATAGTTCAGACTAATTTCCTAGGATAAAGTGAGGTGGGGGAATGCAAGGTGGTGGTTATAGCTTCAAAACAAAAGAGGTGATTTATAGACTGATTGATTTCTGAAATAGATGAGCAAAAACAGCTTTCATCTGTCTTGCCACACTTTAGTGCAATAGAGCACAAAAGGGCCTGCCATCTCATTTTCCATACCTCTTCAAGGGTTTGCATTTGAAATGTTGATTAAATGTACAAATTGCATGGCTGTTTTCTCAACTTTCCTCACTTGTATAAGAAAGAACCTCGAACGTATGAAGGCTGCCTTTCCTTTCTTGAATGAGAAGCTGGGCGTTTCGAGGAAATAGCATTACTTTTATTGCTCACGGGGAGATATGATACTGATTCTATAACAGCCATCCTTTCCTGCCAGATTTGAGTATAGAAGAAGCAACAAAATAAGTGCTGGGCCAGTGTTGGAGCAACAATTACACTGTGATCTCCAAATTAGATTGTATTTACAATTAATAAATGTATTAATTCAATCTGTCTCTAGCTCTGATTTTTATTAAATCAGCAGCTGACTTATTAAGATAATAGGTCTGAGAAAACACTGGAAATAGATTTTTTAATTATGATGAAAACTTTTAAGATTTACTCTCTTAGCTACTTTCAAATATGCAGAATAATATTATAAACTACAGTCACCGTGCTGTACATGACATCCCCAGACCTTATTTATTTTATAACTGGAAGTTTGCACCTTTTGACCCCCTTCATCCAATTCTACCACCCCACCCCCTAACCTCTATCTCTGGCAACCACCAATATGTTCTTGGGTTTGTTATTATTGTTTTTCTTGTTTTGGATTCCACATAAAAGTGAGATGTCTTGATGTTTGCCTTTCTCTGTCTGACCTATTTCACTTAGCATAAGGCTCTCAAGGTCCAACCATGTTGTCGAAAATGGCAGGATTTTTTCTTTTTTATGGCTAAATAATATTCCACTGTACATATACACACACCACATTTTCTTTATACATTCACCCATTGGTGGACACTGAGGTTATTTCAATGTCTTGGCTATTGTCAAGAATGCTGCATGAACATGGGGGTGCAGATATCTTTTTCAGTTCATGTTTTCATTTCCTTCAGATAAATACTCAGTTGTGGAATTGTTGGATCTTATGGTATTTCTAGTTTTAATTTTTTGAGGAATCTCTACACTGTTTTCTATAATGGCTACATAGAAATAGACAATCTTATTGACTTTTTCTATGGTTTCTAATATATCTACCACAAGGGTTTTTTTGCTTGGTTTTGTCTTGTTGTTTAAAGATTTTATTTTATTTATTTATTTGAGAGAGAGAGTGCAAGAGGGCGTAGGGTCAGAGAGAGAAGCAGACTCCCTGCTGAGCAGGGACCCCGATGCGGGACTCGATCCTGGGACTCTGGGATCATGACTTGAGCCGAAGGCAGTTGCTTAACCAACTGAGCCACCTAGGCGCCCTACCACAAAAGCTTTTTAATTAAAAAAAGAATGCTAACCAAAATAAAGCCCAAGTGTCTGGGAAATCCTGAGATGTGGCCATTTTAAAATATGTTCATAAATTCTTTGCTACTCCTACCATCAAGAGGGGGGGGCTATGTGTTTCCACTTGAAATGGGTGCGATTGTGTGATGGTTGCAACCAATAGGGATAGTGGTAGTGATACTGTGAGACTCCCAAGGTTGGGGTATAAGGGTGACATAGCTTCTACCTCTGGTGCACTTGCTTTTGGAGCCCTGAGCTGTCCTGTGGGCAATCTGACTACTCTGAGGCCTCCATGTTGTGAGGAAACTCAAACTAGTCCCATATGGAGAGTCCCTGAGACTATATGAAGAGGGAGAGATGCCAGTCCAGCTCTTAGCTGCTATCTAGCCCTCACTGTTCCACTGCCAGCCATGGGCTGACTGCAACCATGTGAGAGACCCTACACCAGACCCTCTAGCTGAGCCCTATCAGAATTTCTCAGCCAGAGAAACCATAAGAAATAATGAAATGGTTGTTACTGTCTTAAGTCACCATTTTTGGGGGTAGTTTTTGTTTATTTTTGTTTTATTTTAGGGGGGTTTTTGTTTTTATCCATAGCGATAGCTAACCAGAATCTGTGTGTGTACCAACAATGAGGTTAAAGTAATGGGATTCATGATAAACATGCCAAATTTTATACATATAGTTGTATGTCATTTCCTTCAATAAATAGTCACCATAGGAATACTTTATCCATAATCACATTGCCATTGTGATATTGTATCTCCCCACATTGATGTGTGACTTTGGATATTTTATTTTCCCTCTCCGGTTCCCTTGAACAAGGGAAAATAGATTAAATTTTCTATATTGTCCTTTTCATTTCTAAAAATTCTTATCTATTATTCAAAATTCTTTGGTTGCTGAGATATCTAAGATGTTTGCCTGTCCCACATTTCCACTATAAAATATCTAGGATTCAATTTGCATTTTAAAATTGCAGTGAAACATTAAGGATAGATATTAAACAAATAGGAGAAAAATGCCCTTTGTCCACCATTTGAACCCTACTTTTATCTGCAAATAATTACATAAAGAGATTATTGAGAGTAGCAAAATAAGGAAAGATATACATAGTGGAGTCATTCTGTTAAATCCCTTGGAATTGTATCTTTTTCAAGAATATTTTCATATTTACAGTGATGTAAGATCATCTTTATAAAGCACAGTAACAATCTTTGTGTATTGTAGGGATATGGTAGATGGGATCCAGGAACTTGGTTTAATACACCATGTACCCTTTGTTTCAATGCTTTATTTAATTGTTGAGTAGGTAATGTATTCATATAATTTGAACGTAAAAAAATATAACAGGCATACACTGAAAAGTCTCCTTCCTGTATTTGCCTCCCTTTTTGCAGTTTCCATCACGACCCTAGTAGGGAATCACTGTAATTAATTTCTTGTTACTGCTTCCAGAGATGTTTTATGCAGGTATTAGCTTAAAAAAAAACCAAAACGTGTATTCTTTCCTTCACCTGTGGGGTATTTTTACACTATTGGTAGCATACTAATTATACCTCTCCACATCTGTTTTTACTTAGTGATATATCTTGGATATCTTTCCATATCCACATGTAAACACCTTCGTTGCTCTTCTTACAGAAACACAACATTTCATTGTAAAAATGCACAATTATTTAACTAGTCCTTATTGATGGACATTTAGGTTGTTTCCAATCTTTGCCCATTATATATAGTGTTACAATGAATGACCTGTATAAATGCCATTTTGCATATGAGTAAGCATATTATCTAGGATACATTCCTAGAAATACAACTATTTCAGAGGAGTCTACATTTATAATTTTGATACGTAAAACACTGTCTCTGGGGATAGGACCAATTTGCACTTTATTTGTATAAACATGTTTGAGAACCTTGAACCGTGACTGGTGTTCATTTATCTGGACAAAATGAATTAGACTACTTAGAATCTATAAAACAATTCTTAATAGGCAAATAGAAGAATTACATTTGAGAACAGCAAAAAATCTTAGAGACTATCTTATTTAACTCCTTCTTTTAGCTTGGAGAGGGAAACCCAAAGAGGAGAGTGACTTGTCCAAGGTCACACAGCTGATTAGTGACAACAGATCTGGGACTTCTGACTTTTATTTTTTTATTATGTTATGTTAATCACCATACATTACATCATTAGTTTTTGATGTAGTGTTCCATGATTCATTGTTTGCATATAACATCCAGTGCTCCATGCAGTACATGCCCTCGTTAATACCCATCGCCAGGCTAACCCATCCCCCCATGCCCCTCCCCTCTAGAACCCTCAGTTTGTTTCTCAGAGTCCATAGTCTCTCATGGTTTATCTCTCCCTCTGATTCCCCCCCTTCATTTTTCCCTTCCTGCTATCTTCTTCTTCTTCTTTTTTTTTTAACATATAATGTATTATTTGTTTGAGAGGTACAGATCTGTGATTCAACAGTCTTACACAATTCACAGCGCTCACCATAGCACATACCCTCCCCAATGTCTATCACCCAGCAACCCCATCCCTCCCACCACCCCCAACTCCAGCAACCCTCAGTTTGTTTCCTGAGATTAAGAGTTCCTCGTATCAGTGAGGTCATATGATACATGTCTTTCTCTGATTGACTAATTTCGCTAAGCATAATACCCTCCAGTTCCATCCACGTTGTTGCAAATGGCAAGATTTCATTCCTTTTGATGGCTGCATAATATTCCATTGTGTGTGTGTGTGTGTGTGTGTGTGTGTGTGTGTGTGTGTACCACTTCTTCTTTATCCATTCATCTGTCGATAGGACATCTTGGCTCTTCCCATAGTTTGGCTATTGTGGACATTGCTGCTATAAACATCGGGGCGCACAACCCCTTTGGATCCCTACATTTGTATCTTTGGGGAAAATACCCAGTAGGGCAATTGCTAGGTCATAGGGTAGTTCTATTTTCAACTTTTTGAGGAACCTCCATACTGTTTTCCAGAGTGGCTGCACAAGCTTGCATTCCCACCAACAGTGTAGGAGGGTTCCCCTTTCTCCGCATCCCCGCCAACATCTGTCGTTTCCTGACTTGTTAATTTTAGCCATTCTGACTGGTGTGAGGTGGTATCTCATTGAGGTTTTGATTTGGATTTCCCTGATGCCAAGTGATGTTGAGCACTTTTTCATGTGTCTGTTGGCCATTTGGATATCTTCTTTGCAGAAATGTCTGTTCATGTCTTCTGCCCATTTCTTGATCGGATCAGTTGTTCTTTGGGTGTTGAGTTTGAAAAGTTCTTTATAGATTTTGGATACTAGCCCTTTATCTGATATGTCATTTGCAAATATCTTCTCCCATTCTGTCGGTTGTCTTTTGGTTTTGTTGACTGTTTCCTTTGCTGTGCAAAAGCTTTTTATCTTGATGAAGTGCCAATAGTTCATTTTTGCCCTTGCTTCCCTTGCCTTTGGCAATGTTTCTAGGAAGAAGTTGCTTTGGCTGAGGTCAAAGAGGTTGCTGCCTGTGTTCTCCTTTAGGATTTTGATGGACCCCTGTCTCACATTGAGGTCTTTCAACCATTTTGAGTCTATTTTTGTGTGTGGTGTAAGGCAATGGTCCAGTATCATTCTTCTGCATGTGGCTGTCCAAATTTCCCAACATTTGTTGAAGACACTGTCTTTTTTTTATTGGACATTCTTTCCTGCTTTGTCAAAGATGAGTTGACCATAGAGTTGAGGGTCCATTTCTGGGCTCCCTATTCTGTTCCATTGATCTATATGTCTGTTTTTGTGCCAGTACCATACTGTCTTGATGATTACAGCTTTGTAAGAGCTTAAAGTCTGGAGTTGTGATGCCCCCAGCTTTGCTTTTCTTTTTCAACATTCCTCTGGCTATGCAGGGCCTTTTCTCGTTCCATACAAATTTTAGGATTATTTGCTCCCTTTCTTTGAAAAAAGTTGATGGTATTTTGATAGGGATTGCATTGAATGTGTAGCTTGCTCTAGGTAGCATTGACATCTTCACAATATTTGTTCTTCCAATCCATGAGCATGGAACGTTTTTCCATTTCTTTGTGTCTTCCTCAATTTCTTTCATGAGTATTTTATAGTTTTCTGAGTACATATGCTTTGCCTCTTTGGTTAGATTTATTCCTAGGTATCTTATGGTTTTGGGTGCAATTGTAAATGGAATCGACTCCTTAATTTCTCTTTCTTCTGTCTTGTTGTTGGTGTACAGGAATGGCACTGACTTCTGTGCATTGATTTTATATCCTGCCACTTTACTGAATTCCTGTATGAGTTCTAGCAGTTTTGGGGTGGAGTCTTTTGCATTTTCCACATAAAGTAACATATCATCTGCAAAGAGTGAGAGTTTCACTTCTTTGCCTACTTGGATGCCTTTGATTTCTTTTTGTTGTCTGATTGCTGTGGCGAGGACTTCTAATATTATGTTGAATAGCAGTGGTGATAGTGGACGTCTCTGCCGTGTTCCTGACCTTAGGGGGAAAACTCTCAGTTTTTCCCCATTGAGAATGATATTCGCTGTAGGTTTTTCCTAGATGGCTTTTATGATATTGTGGTATGTACCCTCTATGCCTATACTCCGAAGAGTTTTGATCAAGAAAGGATGCTGTACTTTGTCAAATGCTTTTTCTGCATCAATTGAGAGGATCATATGGTTCTTGTTCTTTCTTTTGTTAATGCATTGTATCACATTGATTGATCTGCAGATGTTGAACCAACCTTGCAGCCCAGGGATAAATCCCACCTGGTTGTGGTGAATAATCCTTTTAATGTACTGTTGGATCCTATTGGCTAGTTTTGGTGAGAATTTTTGCATCCATGTTCATCAAGGATATTGGTCTGTAATTCTCCTTTTTGATGGGGTCTTTGTCTGGTTTGGGGATCAAGGTAATGCTGGCCTCATAAAACGAGTTTGGAAATTTTCCTTCCATTTCTATATTTTGGAACAGTTTCAGAAGAATAGGTATTAATTCTTCTTGAAATGTTTTGTAGAATTCCCCTGGGGAGCCATCTGGCCCTGGGCTCTTGTTTGTTGGGAGGTTTTTGATGACTGCTTCAATTTCCTTAGTGGTTATAGGTCTGTTCAGGTTTTCTATTTCTTCCTGGTTCAGTTCTGGTAGTCGATACATCTCTAGGAATGCATCCATTTATTCCAGATTATCTAATTTGCTGGCATAGAGTTGCTCATAATATGTTCTTATAATTGTTTATATTTCTTTGGTGTTGGCTGTGATCTCTCCTCTTTCATTCATGATTTTGTTGATTTGGGTCATTTCTCTTTTCTTTTTGATAAGTCTGGCCAGGGGTTTATCAATCTTGTTAATTCCTTCAAAGAATCAGCTCCTAGTTTCATTGATCTGTTCTACTGTTCTTTTGGTTTCTATTTCATTGATTTCCGCTCTGATCTTTACTATTTCTCTTCTCCTGCTGGGTTTAGGCTTTATTCACTGTTCTTTCTCCAGGTCCTTTAGGCGTAGGGTTAGGTTGTGTATTTGAGAACTTTCTTGTTTCTTGAGAAAGGCTTGCATTGCTATATACTTTCCTCTTAGGGCTGCCTTTGCTGCATCCCAAAGATTTTGAACAGTTGTGTTTTCATTTTCATTGGTTTCCATGAATTTTTTAAATTCTTCTTTAATTTCCTGGTGGACCCATTCATTCTTTAGTAGGATGCTCTTTAGCCTCCATATATTTGAGTTCTTTCCGACTTTCCTCTTGTGATTGAGTTCTAGTTTCAAAGTATTGTGGTCTGAAAATAGGCAGGGAATGATCCCAATCTTTTGGTACTGGTTGAGACCTGATTTGTGACCTAGGATGTGATCTATTCTGGAGAATGTTCCATGGGCACTAGAGAAGAATGTGTATTCTGTTGCTTTGGGATGGAATGTTCTGAATACATCTGTGAAGTCCATTTGGTCCAATGTGCCATTTAAAGTCTTTATTTCTGTATTGATCTTTTGCTCAGATGATCTGTCGTTTCAGTGGGGGGGTGTTAAAATCCCACTATTATTGTATTGTTGTCGATGTGCTTCTTTGCTTTTGTTATTAATTGGCTTATATAAGTGGCTGCTCCCATGTTAGGGGCATAGATATTTACAATTGTTAGATCTTCTTGTTGGATAGACCCTTTAAGTATAATATAGTGTCCTTCTTCATCTCTTATTATAGTCTTTGGCTTAAAATCTAATTTGTCTGATATAAGGATTGCCACCCCAGCTTTCTTTTGGTGTCCATTAGCATGGTAAATTGTTTTCTACCCCCTAACTTTCAATCTGGGGGTGTCTTTGCGTCTAAAATGAGTCTCTTGCAGACAGCATATCAATGGGTCTTGTTTTTTTTTTTATCCAATCTGATACCCTGTGTCTTTTGATTGGGGCATTTAGCCCATTTACATTCAGGGTAACGATTGAAAGACAGGAATTTAGTGCCATTGTATTTCCTGTAAGGTGACTGTTACTGTATATTGTTTCTGGTCTATGTTACTTTTAGGCTCTCTCTTTGCTTAGAGGACCCCTTTCAAGATTTCTTGTAGGGCTGTTTTCGTGTTTGCAAATTCCTTTAACTTTTGTTTGTCCTGGAAGCTTTTTATCTCTCCTTCTATTTTCAGTGACAGCCTAGCTGGATATAGTATTCTTGGCTACATATTTTTCTCATTTAGTGCTCTAAAGATATCATGACAGTCCTTTCTGGCCTGCCAGGTCTCTGTGGATAGGTCTGTTGCCAATCTAATGTTTCTACCATTGTAGGTTACAGATCTCTTCTCCTGAGCTGCTTTCAGGATTTTCTCTTTGTCTCTAAGACTCGTAACTTTTACTATTAGATGTCGGGGTGTTGACCTATTTTTATTGATTTTGAGGGGGGTTCTCTGGGCCTCCTGGATTTTGATGCCTGTTTCCTTCCCCAAATTAGGGAAGTTCTCTGCTATAATTTGGTCCAATATACCTTCTGCCCCTCTCTCTCTTTCTTTTTCGTCTGGGATCCCATATTCTACTATTGTTTTATCGTATGGTAGCACTTATCTCTCAAATTCTGCCCTCATGATCCAGTAGTTGTTTTCTCTCTTTTTCTTAGCTTCTGCCTCATTTATCCTAGCAGTTAGAGCCTCCATTTTTGATTGCACCTCATTAATAGCCCTTTTGATTTCGACTTGGTTAGATTTTAGTTCTTTTATTTCTCCAGAAAGGGTTTCTCTAATATCTTCCATGCTTTTTTCAAGCCCAGCTGGTATCTTTAAAACCATCATTCTGAACTCTAGTTCCAACATCTTAGTAATTTCCATATTGATTAGGTCCCTGGCAGTCAATACTGCTTCTTTTTCCTTTTTTTGAGGTGATTTTTTTCCATCTTGTCATTTTGTCCAGAGGAGAATAGATGAATGAGAGAACAAAATGTTAAGAGGGTAACAACGACCCCAGAGAAATATACACTAAACAAATCAGAAGAGACCTGAAACTGGGGGGAAAGAAAGGGAAAGAAAGGAAAAAGAAAAAGATAAAAACAAACAAACAAACAAACAAAACAGAATACAATCAAATATGATCAGGCTGGTGTATAGATCAGTGCCACACTAGATTTTGGGCATATTTTGGTCTGTTAGAAGAAAGTGCCTCCCAAAATATTAAAGAAAAACTTCTAAGTGTACAAAAATAAGTGTAAATACAATGAAGAATGGAATATGACTGTAAAGATGGAAATTATAAAAGATTTTATAAAAGGAATTGATAAGATAAGAAGTTGGTTAAAAAAAGAAAGAAGAGGATTTAAAAAAAAAAAGGGAGGAGAGAATGTGATCAGGCAGGAGACTATAACAAAGCCATACACTAGAGATTTATGGTGTACTTTGATCTGTTAGAAGAAACTGTATCCCAAAATTTTAAAGAGAGAACAACTTATATATATATATATATACCAAAAATAAGGTTAACTACTATGAAGGAATAGAATATGACTCTAAAAATGAAAAATAAAAAAGATTTTTTAAAAATAGGATTGATAAGATGTTGGTGAAAAAGGGAAAAAATAAAAAAAAGATCAAGAAAGTTAAAAAAGATAACTTTGGAAGAGTAAAGAATCATGGGGAAAAAGCCATGAATGCTATGTGCAGTATTCCCCTAGCGCTGGCATTCTGCCGTTCTCTTTGATCGGTAAACTTGGTCTTGGCTGGCTGTTCTTGCTGATCTCCTGAGGGAGGGGCCTGTTGCCGTGGTTCCCAAAGGTCTTTGCCGGAGGCGGAATAGCCCCGCCCTTGCCAGTCTGGGCTAAGAAATCTGCTCGGGTTTGCTCTCGGGAGCTTTTGTTCCCTGCAAGCTTTCCGTACAGCTTTGGAGGATGAGAGTGAAAATGGCAGCCTCCCAATCTCTGCACTGGAGGAGCCGAGAACTCGGGACCCCGCTTCTCAGTGAGCCCCCAGAGAAAAGCAGTCAATCACTCCCGTCTCCCTGGTCTCCGGCTGCACTCCATGCTCACCTGGCCTGTGACCGAGCATTTCTATCTCTGGCACCCGACCCCGTGTGGAGTCTCCAAACCCAGTAGATCCCTGTGGTGCGCTCCCGCACTGCTCCTCCCGGGGGAGGAAGGTGAGTCTCCCCGGATGTGCCGCTTGTTGGGTCCCTGCTGGAAGAGCAGTAGCCCGACTGTGCCGCATATCACGGTTTATGGCAACCCCGAGCTGAGAGCCCACTCCTAGGCTCCGTCTCTGCAGCTGGCTTCCCTGCTCCGATACCTGGGAGCTCTGCCGCACTCAGGCACCCCCGGTCTTTCTGTGACCCTGAGGGTCTTGAGACCACACTGTCCCATGAGGGTTCCACCCCCCTTTAGCCACTGGAGCGACGTCCCTCAGCAGAGCTTACTTCTAAAAGTTCTGATTTTGTCCTCCGCTGCTCTATCACTTGCCGGTAGCTTCTGAAGGAGGCCCCCTCCCCTGCCATCTATCTTCCTGAATATCGCCTCGGATTCACTTCTCCACACGTCCTACCTTCTAGAAAGTGGTCGCTTTTCTGTTCAGAGAGTTGCTGCTATTCTTTTCTTTGATCTGTTGAGTTCGTAGGTGTTCAGAATGGTTTGATCCCTATCCAGCTGAATTCCTGGGACCAGAAGAAATCCAGGTCTCCTTCTCCTCTGCCATCTTGCTCCTCTCCCTGGGATTTCTGACTTTTAATCAGACCTTAGGATTTAAAGTGTGGTATGCTTTCCACATCAGAACAGAGATGATGACTGTCATTTCTTTTTTTTTTTAATATTTTTTTTATTCTTATGTTAATCCCCATACATTACATCATTAGTTTTAGATGAAGTGTTCCATGATTCATTGTTTGTGCATAACACCCAGTGCTCCACGCAGAATGTGCCCTCCTCAATACCCACCACCAGGCTAACCCATCCTCCCACCCCCCTCCTCTCTAGAACCCTGTTTGTTTTTCAGAGTCCATCGTCTCTCATGGTTCGTCTACCCCTCTGATTTCCCCTGCTTCATTCTTCCCCTCCCACTACCTTCTTCTTTTTTTTTCTTAACATATATTGCATTATTTGTTTCAGAGGTACAGATCTGAGATTCAACAGTCTTGCACAATTCACAGCGCTTACCAGAGCACATACCCTCCCCAGTGTCTACACCCCATCCCTCCCACCCCACCCCCCACTCCAGCAACCCTCAGTTTGTTTCCTATGATTAAGAATTCCTCATATCAGTGAGATCATATGATACATGTCTTTCTCTGTTTGACTTATTTCACTCAACATAATACCCTCCAGTTCCATCCACGTCGTTGCAAATGGCAAGATCTCATTCCTTTTGATGGCTGCATAATATTCCATTGTATAAATATACCACTTCTTCTTTATCCGTTCATCTTGGACATCTTGGCTCTTTCCACAGTTTGGCTATTGTGGACATTGCTGCTATAAACATTGGGGTACACATACCCCTTCGGATCCCTACTTTTGTATCTTTGGGGTAAATACCCAGTAGTGCAATTGCTGGATCATAGGGTAGCTCTATTTTCAACTTTTTGAGCATACAGTTTTCCAGAGTGGCTGCACCAGCTTGCATTCCCACCAACAGTGTAGGAGGGTTCCCCTTTCTCCGCATCCCCGCCAACATCTGTCGTTTCCTGACTTGTTAATTTTAGCCATTCTGACTGGTGTGAGGTGGTATCTCATTGAGGTTTTGATTTGGATTTCCCTGATGCCGAGCGATATTGAGCACTTTTTCATGTGTCTGTTGGCCATTTGGATGTCTTCTTTGGGAAAATGTCTGTTCATGTCTTCTGCCCATTTCTTGATTGGATTCTTTGTTCTTTGGGTGTTGAGTTTGATGAGTTCTTTATAGATTTTGGATACTAGCCCTTTATCTGATATGTCATTTGCAAATATCTT